>NW_027507903.1:633749997-634013152 GCF_037356315.1 Lithobates pipiens
ACCCAGAGGACGACTCATGGGGGGGGGGGGGGACAGAGGCGAAGACCCAGAGGACGACTCATGGGGGGGGGGGGGTAACAGAGGCGAAGACCCAGAGGACGACTCATGGGGGGGGGGGGGGGGGAACAGAGGCGATGTAGACCCAGAGGACGACTCATGGGGGGGGGGACAGAGGCGAAGACCCAGAGGACGACTCATGGGGGGGGGGAACAGAGGCGAAGACCCAGAGGACGACTCATGGGGGGGGGGGGGGGAACAGAGGCGAAGACCCAGAGGACGACTCATGGGGGGGGGGGGGGACAGAGGCGAAGACCCAGAGGACGACTCATGGGGGGGGGGGAACAGAGGCGAAGACCCAGAGGACGACTCATGGGGGGGGGGGGGGAACAGAGGCGAAGACCCAGAGGACGACTCATGGGGGGGGGGACAGAGGCAAGACCCAGAGGAGACTCATGGGAGGGGGGGAACAGAGGCGAAGACCCAGAGGACGACTCATGGGGGGGGGGACAGAGGCGAAGAGACGATCGGGGGAACAGAGGCGAAGACCCAGAGGACGACTCATGGGGGGGGGGACAGAGGCAAGACCCAGAGGACGACTCATGGGGGAGGGGGGAACAGAGGCGAAGACCCAGAGGACGACTCATGGGGGGGGGGGAACAGAGGCGAAGACCCAGAGGACGACTCATGGGGGGGGAACAGAGGCAAAGACCCAGAGGACGGCTCATGGGGAAACAGAGGCAAAGAACCCAGAGGACGGCTCATGGGGGGGGAAACAGAGGCAAAGACCCAGAGGACGGCTCATGGGGGGGAAACAGAGGCAAAGACCCAGAGGACGACTCATGGGGGGGAAACAGAGGCAAAGACCCAGAGGACGCTCATGGGGGGGGAAACAGAGGCAAAGACCCAGAGGACGGCCTCATGGGGGGGAAACAGAGGCAAAGACCCAGAGGACGGCTCATGGGGGAAACAGAGGCAAAGACCCAGAGGACGGCTCATGGGGGGAAACAGAGGCAAAGACCCAGAGGACGGCTCATGGGGGGGAAAACAGAGGCAAAGACCCAGAGGACGGCTCATGGGGGGGAAACAGAGGCAAAGACCCAGAGGACGGCTCATGGGGGGGAAACAGAGGCAAAGACCCAGAGGACGGCTCATGGGGGGGAAACAGAGGCAAAGACCCAGAGGACGGCTCATGGGGGGAAACAGAGGGGGGGGGGAACAGAGGCGAAGACCCAGAGGACGGACTCATGGGGGGGGGGGGGGGGGAACAGAGGCGAAGACCCAGAGGACGACTCATGGGGGGGGGGGGAACAGAGGCGAAGACCCAGAGGACGACTCATGGGGGGGGGGGGGGGGGAACAGAGGCGAAGACCCAGAGGACGACTCATGGGGGGGGGGGGAACAGAGGCGAAGACCCAGAGGACGACTCATGGGGGGGGGGGGGAACAGAGGCGAAGACCCAGAGTAAGACTCATGGGGGGGGGGGGGGGGGGGAACAGAGGCGAAGACCCAGAGTACGACTCATGGGGGGGGGGGGGGGAACAGAGGCGAAGACCCAGAGGACGACTCATGGGGGGGGGGGGGGAACAGAGGCGAAGACCCAGAGGACGACTCATGGGGGGGGGGGGGGGGAACAGAGGCGAAGACCCAGAGGACGACTCATGGGGGGGGGGGGGGACAGAGGCGAAGACCCAGAGGACGACTCATGGGGGGGGGGGGAACAGAGGCGAAGACCCAGAGGACGACTCATGGGGGGGGGGGGGGAACAGAGGCGAAGACCCAGAGGACGACTCATGGGGGGGGGGGGGGGAACAGAGGCGAAGACCCAGAGGACGACTCATGGGGGGGGGGGGGAACAGAGGCGAAGACCCAGAGGACGACTCATGGGGGGGGGGGAACAGAGGCGAAGACCCAGAGGACGACTCATGGGGGGGGGGGGGGGAACAGAGGCGAAGACCCAGAGGACGACTCATGGGGGGGGGGGGGGAACAGAGGCGAAGACCCAGAGGACGACTCATGGGGGGGGGGGAACAGAGGCGAAGACCCAGAGGACGACTCATGGGGGGGGGGGGGGGAACAGAGGCGAAGACCCAGAGGACGACTCATGGGGGGGGGGGGGGGAACAGAGGCGAAGACCCAGAGGACGACTCATGGGGGGGGGGGAACAGAGGCGAAGACCCAGAGGACGACTCATGGGGGGGGGGGGGGGGGGAACAGAGGCGAAGACCCAGAGGACGACTCATGGGGGGGGGGGGGGAACAGAGGCGAAGACCCAGAGGACGACTCATGGGGGGGGGGGGGAAACAGAGGCGAAGACCCAGAGGACGACTCATGGGGGGGGGGGGGGAACAGAGGCGAAGACCCAGAGGACGACTCATGGGGGGGGGGGGGACAGAGGCAAAGACCCAGAGGACGACTCATGGGGGGGGGGGGACAGAGGCAAAGACCCAGAGGACGGCTCATGGGGGGGAAACAGAGGCAAAGACCCAGAGGACGGCTCATGGGGGGGGAAACAGAGGCAAAGACCCAGAGGACGGCTCATGGGGGGGAAACAGAGGCAAAGACCCAGAGGACGGCTCATGGGGGGGAAACAGAGGCAAAGACCCAGAGGACGGCTCATGGGGGGGAAACAGAGGCAAAGACCCAGAGGACGGCTCATGGGGGGAAACAGAGGCAAAGACCCAGAGGACGGCTCATGGGGGGGAAACAGAGGCAAAGACCCAGAGGACGGCTCATGGGGGGAAACAGAGGCAAAGACCCAGAGGACGGCTCATGGGGGGGAAACAGAGGCAAAGACCAGAGGACGGCTCATGGGGGGGAAACAGAGGCAAAGACCCAGAGGACGGCTCATGGGGGGAAACAGAGGCAAAGACCCAGAGGACGGCTCATGGGGGGGAAACAGAGGCAAAGACCCAGAGGACGGCTCATGGGGGGGGGGGGGGGGGAACAGAGGCGAAGACCCAGAGGACGACTCATGGGGAGGGGGGGGGGAACAGAGGCGAAGACCAGAGGACGACTCATGGGGGGGGGGGGGGGAACAGAGGCGAAGACCCAGAGGACGACTCATGGGGGGGGGGGGGGGGGGGAACAGAGGCGAAGACCCAGAGGACGACTCATGGGGGGGGGGGGGGAACAGAGGCGAAAATCCAGGACCACTCATGGGGGGGGGGGGGGGGGACAGAGGCGAAGACCCAGAGGACGACTCATGGGGGGGACGGGACAGAGGCGAAGACCCAGAGGACGACTCATGGGGGGGATGGGACAGAGGAGAAGACCCAGAGGACGACTCATGGGGGGGATGGGGACAGAGGAGAAGACCCAGAGGACGACTCATGGGGGGGGGGGGAACAGAGGCGAAGACCCAGAGGACGACTCATGGGGGGGGGGGGGAACAGAGGCGAAGACCCAGAGGACGACTCATGGGGGGGGGGGGGGGGGACAGAGGCGAAGACCCAGAGGACGACTCATGGGGGGGGGGGGAAACAGAGGCGAAGACCCAGAGGACGACTCATGGGGGGGGGGGGAACAGAGGCGAAGACCCAGAGGACGACTCATGGGGGGGGGGGGGGGGAAACAGAGGCGAAGACCCAGGGACGACTCATGGGGGGGGGAACAGAGGCGAAGACCCAGAGGACGACTCATGGGGGGGGGGGGGGGGAACAGAGGCGAAGACCCAGAGGACGACTCATGGGGGGGGGGGGAACAGAGGCGAAGACCCAGAGGACGACTCATGGGGGGGGGGGGGGGAACAGAGGCAAAGACCCAGAGGACGACTCATGGGGGGGGGGGGGGACAGAGGCGAAGACCCAGAGGACGACTCATGGGAGGGGGGGAACAGAGCGAAGACCCAGAGACGACTCATGGGAGGGGGGGGAACAGAGGCGAAGACCCAGAGGACGACTCATGGGGGGGGGGGGGAACAGAGGCGAAGACCCAGAGGACGACTCATGGGGGGGGGAACAGAGGCGAAGACCCAGAGGACGACTCATGGGGGGGGGGAACAGAGGCGAAGACCCAGAGGACGACTCATGGGGGGGGGGGGGGGGAACAGAGGCGAAGACCCAGAGGACGACTCTTGGGGGGGGGGGGAACAGAGGCGAAGACCCAGAGGACGACTCATGGGGGGGGGGGGGGACAGAGGCAAAGACCCAGAGGACGGCTCATGGGGGGGAAACAGAGGCAAAGACCCAGAGGACGGCTCATGGGGGGGGAACAGAGGCAAAGACCCAGAGGACGGCTCATGGGGGGAAACAGAGGCAAAGACCCAGAGGACGGCTCATGGGGGGGAAACAGAGGCAAAGACCCAGAGGACGGCTCATGGGGGGGAAACAGAGGCAAAGACCCAGAGGACGGCTCATGGGGGGGAAACAGAGGCAAAGACCCAGAGGACGGCTCATGGGGGGGAAACAGAGGCAAAGACCCAGAGGACGGCTCATGGGGGGGAAACAGAGGCAAAGACCCAGAGGACAGCTCATGGGGGGAAACAGAGGCAAAGACCCAGAGGACGGCTCATGGGGGGGAAACAGAGGCAAAGACCCAGAGGACGGCTCATGGGGGGAAACAGAGGCAAAGACCCAGAGGACGGCTCATGGGGGGGAAACAGAGGCAAAGACCCAGAGGACGGCTCATGGGGGGGAACAGAGGCAAAGACCCAGAGGACGGCTCATGGGGGGAAACAGAGGCAAAGACCCAGAGGACAGCTCATGGGGGGGAAACAGAGGCAAAGACCCAGAGGACGGCTCATGGGGGGGAAACAGAGGCAAAGACCCAGAGGACGGCTCATGGGGGGGAAACAGAGGCAAAGACCCAGAGGACGGCTCATGGGGGGGAAACAGAGGCAAAGACCCAGAGGACGGCTCATGGGGGGAAACAGAGGCAAAGACCCAGAGGACGGCTCATGGGGGGAAACAGAGGCAAAGACCCAGAGGACGGCTCATGGGGGGGAAACAGAGGCAAAGACCCAGAGGACGGCTCATGGGGGGGAAACAGAGGCAAAGACCCAGAGGACGGCTCATGGGGGGGGGGGGGGGGGGGGAACAGAGGCGAAGACCCAGAGGACGACTCATGGGGGGGGGGGGGAACAGAGGCGAAGACCCAGAGGACGACTCATGGGGGGGGGGGGGAACAGAGGCAAAGACCCAGAGGACGGCTCATGGGGGGGAAACAGAGGCAAAGACCCAGAGGACGGCTCATGGGGGGGAAACAGAGGCAAAGACCCAATGGACGGCTCATGGGGGGAAACAGAGGAGAAGACCCAGAGGACGACTCATGGGGGGGATGGGACAGAGGAGAAGACCCAGAGGACGACTCATGGGGGGGATGGGGACAGAGGGAAGACCCAGAGGACGACTCATGGGGGGGGGGGGGACAGAGGCGAAGACCCAGAGGACGACTCATGGGGGGGGGGGGGGAACAGAGGCGAAGACCCAGAGGACGACTCATGGGGGGGGGGGGGGAACAGAGGCGAAGACCCAGAGGACGACTCATGGGGGGGGGGGGGGGGAACAGAGGCGAAGACCCAGAGGACGACTCATGGGGGGGGGGAACAGAGGCGAAGACCCAGAGGACGACTCATGGGGGGGGGGGGGGGAACAGAGGCGAAGACCCAGATGACGACTCATGGGGGACAGAGGCGAAGACCCAGAGTACGACTCATGGGGGGGGAACAGAGGCGAAGACCCAGAGTACGACTCATGGGGGGGGGGGGGAACAGAGGCGAAGACCCAGAGGACGACTCATGGGGGGGGGGGGGGGGGAACAGAGGCGAAGACCCAGAGGACGACTCATGGGGGGGGGGGGTTAACAGAGGCGAAGACCCAGAGGACGACTCATGGGGGGGGGGGGGAACAGAGGCGAAGACCCAGAGGACGACTCATGGGGGGGGGGGGGGGAACAGAGGCGAAGACCCAGAGGACGACTCATGGGGGGGGGGGGGAACAGAGGCGAAGACCCAGAGGACGACTCATGGGGGGGGGGGGGACAGAGGCGAAGACCCAGAGGACGACTCATGGGGGGGGGAGGAACAGAGGCGAAGACCCAGAGGACGACTCATGGGGGGGGGAACAGAGGCGAAGACCCAGAGGACGACTCATGGGGGGGGGGGGGGGGAACAGAGGCAAAGACCCAGAGGACGACTCATGGGGGGGGGGGGGGGACAGAGGCGAAGACCCAGAGGACGACTCATGGGAGGGGGGGAACAGAGGCGAAGACCCAGAGACGACTCATGGGGGGGGGGGGGGAACAGAGGCGAAGACCCAGAGGACGACTCATGGGGGGGGGAACAGAGGCGAAGACCCAGAGGACGACTCATGGGGGGGGGGAACAGAGGCGAAGACCCAGAGGACGACTCATGGGGGGGGGGAACAGAGGCGAAGACCCAGAGGACGACTCCTGGGGGGGGGGGGGGGGGGGAACAGAGGCGAAGACCCAGAGGACGACTCATGGGGGGGGGGGGGGGGAACAGAGGCGAAGACCCAGAGGACGACTCATGGGGGGGGGGGGGGAACAGAGGCGAAGACCCAGAGGACGACTCATGGGGGGGGGGGACAGAGGCAAAGACCCAGAGGACGGCTCATGGGGGGGAAACAGAGGCAAAGACCCAGAGGACGGCTCATGGGGGGGAAACAGAGGCAAAGACCCAGAGGACGGCTCATGGGGGGGAAACAGAGGCAAAGACCCAGAGGACGGCTCATGGGGGGGGAAACAGAGGCAAAGACCCAGAGGACGGCTCATGGGGGGGAAACAGAGGCAAAGACCCAGAGGACGGCTCATGGGGGGGAAACAGAGGCAAAGACCCAGAGGACGGCTCATGGGGGGGAAACAGAGGCAAAGACCCAGAGGACGGCTCATGGGGGGGAAACAGAGGCAAAGACCCAGAGGACGGCTCATGGGGGGGGAAACAGAGGCAAAGACCCAGAGGACGGCTCATGGGGGGGAAACAGAGGCAAAGACCCAGAGGACGGCTCATGGGGGGGAAACAGAGGCAAAGACCCAGAGGACGGCTCATGGGGGGGAAACAGAGGCAAAGACCCAGAGGACGGCTCATGGGGGGGAAACAGAGGCAAAGACCCAGAGGACGGCTCAGGGGGGGGGGGGGGGGAACAGAGCGAAGACCCAGAGGACGACTCATGGGGGGGGGGGGGGAACAGAGGCGAAGACCCAGAGGACGACTCATGGGGGGGGGAACAGAGGCAAAGACCCAGAGGACGGCTCATGGGGGGGAAACAGAGGCAAAGACCCAGAGGACGGCTCATGGGGGGGAAACAGAGGCAAAGACCCAATGGACGGCTCATGGGGGGGAAACAGAGGAGAAGACCCAGAGGACGACTCATGGGGGGGATGGGACAGAGGAGAAGACCCAGAGGACGACTCATGGGGGGGGGGGGGGGGGGGAACAGAGGCGAAGACCCAGAGGACGACTCATGGGGGACAGAGGCGAAGACCCAGAGTACGACTCATGGGGGGGGAACAGAGGCGAAGACCCAGAGTACGACTCATGGGGGGGGAACAGAGGCGAAGACCCAGAGTACGACTCATGGGGGGGGGGGGAACAGAGGCGAAGACCCAGAGGACGACTCATGGGGGGGGGGGGGAACAGAGGCGAAGACCCAGAGGACGACTCATGGGGGGGGGGGGGAACAGAGGCGAAGACCCAGAGGACGACTCATGGGGGGGGGGGGGGGGGGAACAGAGGCGAAGACCCAGAGGACGACTCATGGGGGGGGGGGGGGAACAGAGGCGAAGACCCAGAGGACGACTCATGGGGGGGGGGGGAACAGAGGCGAAGACCCAGAGGACGACTCATGGGGGGGGGGGGGAACAGAGGCGAAGACCCAGAGGACGACTCATGGGGGGGGGGGGACAGAGGCGAAGACCCAGAGGACGACTCATGGGGGGGGGGGGGAACAGAGGCGAAGACCCAGAGGACGACTCATGGGGGGGGGGGGAACAGAGGCGAAGACCCAGAGGACGACTCATGGGGGGGGGGAACAGAGGCGAAGACCCAGAGGACGACTCATGGGGGGGGGGGAACAGAGGCGAAGACCCAGAGGACGACTCATGGGGTGGGGGAACAGAGGCGAAGACCCAGAGGACGACTCATGGGGGGGGGGAACAGAGGCGAAGACCCAGAGGACGACTCATGGGGGGGGGAACAGAGGCGAAGACCCAGAGGACGACTCATGGGGGGGGGGAACAGAGGCGAAGACCCAGAGGACGACTCATGGGGGGGGGGGGGGGAACAGAGGCGAAGACCCAGAGGACGACTCATGGGGGGGGGGGGGGAACAGAGGCGAAGACCCAGAGGACGACTCATGGGGGGGGGGGGGAACAGAGGCAAAGACCCAGAGGACGGCTCATGGGGGGGAAACAGAGGCAAAGACCCAGAGGACGGCTCATGGGGGGGGAAACAGAGGCAAAGACCCAGGGACGGCTCATGGGGGGGAAACAGAGGCAAAGACCCAGAGGACGGCTCATGGGGGGGAAACAGAGGCAAAGACCCAGAGGACGGCTCATGGGGGGGAAACAGAGGCAAAGACCCAGAGGACGGCTCATGGGGGGGAAACAGAGGCAAAGACCCAGAGGACGGCTCATGGGGGGAAACAGAGGCAAAGACCCAGAGGACGGCTCATGGGGGGAAACAGAGGCAAAGACCCAGAGGACGGCTCATGGGGGGGAAACAGAGGCAAAGACCCAGAGGACGGCTCATGGGGGGAAACAGAGGCAAAGACCCAGAGGACGGGCTCATGGGGGGAAACAGAGGCAAAGACCCAGAGGACGGCTCATGGGGGGGAAACAGAGGCAAAGACCCAGAGGACGGTTCATGGGGGGGAAAGGGGGGGGGAACAGAGGCGAAGACCCAGAGGACGACTCATGGGGGGGGGGGGGAACAGAGGCGAAGACCCAGAGGACGACTCATGGGGGGGGGGGGGGGAACAGAGGCGAAGACCCAGAGGACGACTCATGGGGGGGGGGGGGGAACAGAGGCGAAGACCCAGAGGACGACTCATGGGGGGGGGGGGGAACAGAGGCGAAGACCCAGAGGACGACTCATGGGGGGGGGAACAGAGGCAAAGACCCAGAGGACGGCTCATGGGGGGGAAACAGAGGCAAAGACCCAGAGGACGGCTCATGGGGGGGAAACAGAGGCAAAGACCCAGAGGACGGCTCATGGGGGGAAACAGAGGCAAAGACCAAGAGGACGGCTCATGGGGGGGAAACAGAGGCAAAGACCCAGAGGACGGCTCATGGGGGGAAACAGAGGCCAAAGACCCAGAGGACGGCTCATGGGGGGGAAACAGAGGCAAAGACCCAGAGGAGGATTCATGGGGGGAGGGCAGAGGTGAAAACCCAGAGGAGGATTCATGGGGGGGGGGGGCAGAGGTGAAAACCCAGAGGAGGATTCATGGGGGGGGGGCGCAGAGGTGAAAACCCAGAGGAGGATTCATGGGGGGGGGGCAGAGGTGAAAACCCAGAGGAGGATTCATGGGGGGGGGGGGCAGAGGTGAAAACCCAGAGGAGGATTCATGGGGGGGGGGGGCAGAGGTGAAAACCCCAGAGGAGGATTCATGGGGGGGGGGGCAGAGGTGAAAACCCAGAGGAGGATTCATGGGGGGGGGCAGAGGTGAAAACCCAGAGGAGGATTCATGGGGGGGGCAGAGGTGAAAACCCAGAGGAGGATTCATGGGGGGCAGAGGTGAAAACCCAGAGGAGGATTCATGGGGGGGCAGAGGTGAAAACCCAGAGGAGGAATCATGGGGGGGCAGAGGTGAAAACCCAGAGGAGGACTCGTGGGGGGGGGGGGCGCCTTTCAGATCACATAGCAGAGCAGAAATGTCATGGGTAGACCATGACCTCGCGCGTGCCTGTTACCTGCTCCTGACCCCATCCACCACCTTACTGCTCTGAGCTCTGAAAAGTGGTGGATGGGGTCAGGAGATGGCAACCAGGAAGGCAGGGTCCCGATTCACCTGACGCACTGCAGCTCTGCTCTGGGGTTTGGAAACGTCACGTGTAGACCATGACTACGCTGTACCAGAAGTGAAAACCCAGAGGAGGACTCAGAGGGAAAAGGAGGTTAAGACCCGGGGGGGGGAATAGGACAGAGGCGAGGACTCAGAGGAGGTCTGACAGACGAGGGGGGTGGGAACAGAGGCAGCAAGGAAAGATTAGTCACATGGAGAATTTATTAATGGCAGATCACAGCCTCCCTGGTATGTAGACACTATACGCCCAGACACGTCTGTCTGAGCTCCACAACTTCAGATGCTTCTGGAAAACGATGGAGAATTCCAAGGAGTACATGTGCTAATTCCAAGAGCTTGCAATCTAACTGAGCTAAAAACACCACTACAACTAACAGAGGAACCCCAGCTACAGAGGAGGCACTGACAGAAAAACTCCAAATACAGACCCCCCCCCCCCCCAATCCACCAATAAGGGCACTCTCACTGGACTTTTAAAAGCCGAATGGCTGCCATGAAAGAGGCAAGGAGTAGAAGTGCCGCTATTCCCTAATATATCCAAAAAAGAGATTTGCTATCTGAATACTTTTACCAAACTATATTTTTCTTTTTGATTAGAAAAAATTCTTAAATACTTTTACCAGAATAAGTGAACCTTCAATTAAAAATTAAAAAAGATTTGGATTTTTATTAATGGTGTTAGACCCCCTGGTGGATTTGGGTTACTCCAAAATTTGGAAAATACTTTATTGCTTTAAAGGGCAACTTCCGAGTTTTCTATGTAGAAGACGCTTATGTGAAAACGATGAGTGGCCAACAATTATTACCAAAGAAATGCCACATGTAGAATGGCTGCCGGGGCAGATAAAGAGAAAACGCTGCTCATGGCTCCCTCCAGTGCTAGGCATTTGTTCATGTGATCTCTGGATGAGAGTTCGGATTGGCTGCCTATATAATTAGACCAAGTATGGACCTCTGGTCTAATGACTAGGCATGAGCTCAGGTAGGTTCTGCTCCTAGTAGGAACCCTGCTGAGGTAAATAGCGAGAAACCCATCACTGCCTTCTGCCAATCGAAAGCAGTCGAGGCACGATTCCCCAAACCGCATAGGCACATATACACATGTCCTCTCCTGACCCCGTCTGCCCTCAGAGCAGAGCAGCAATGTGATGGGCAGACCATTACCCCACCATGCTGGCCGGCACCTCCTGTCACCTTTTTGGACCTCAGAGCAGCGTAGCAGTGTGGCGTGTAGACCATGACCCCACTATGCCAGCTACCCGCTCCTGACCCCGTATGTCACCTTTCAGATCACAGAGCAGAGCAGAAATGTCATGGGTAGACCATGACCTCGCTGTGCCTGTTACCTGCTCCTGACCCCCATCCACCACCTTACTGCTCTGAAAAGTGGTGGATGGGGTCAGGAGTCCGCAAACGGGAACGCAGGGTCCTGATTCACCTGACGCACTGCAGGTCAGCTCTGAGGTCAGAAACATGATGGGTAGGTAGACCATGACCACGCTGTGCCGGATGCCCACTCCTGTGTCCCCCGCTTTACAGACCAGCAATGTGCTATGTGGACCATGACCCTACTATGCTGGTTACCCGCTCCTGGCCAAGCCCACTGCCTTTCAAACCAGCAATGTGCTATGTAGACCATGACCCTACTATGCTGGCTGCCCGCTCCTGGCCATGCCCACCGCCTTTCAAACCAGCAATGTGATATGTAGACCATGACCCTACTATGCTGGCTGCCCGCTCCTGACCGTGTCCACCACCTTTCAGACCAGCAATGTGATATGTAGACCATGACCCTACTATGCTGGTTACCCGCTCCTGGCCATGCCCACCACCTTTCAGACCAGCAATGCGATATGTAGACCATGACCCTACTATGCTGGCTGCCCGCTCCTGACCGTGTCCACCACCTTTCAGACCAGCAATGTGATATGTAGACCATGACCCTACTATGCTGGTTACCCGCTCCTGGCCATGCCCACCGCCTTTCAAACCAGCAATGTGCTATGTAGACCCTGACCCTACTATGCTGGTTGCCCGCTCCTGACTGTGTCCACCGCCTTTCAAACCAGCAATGTGATATGTAGACCATGACCCTACTATGCTGGTTACCCGCTCCTGGCCATGCCCACCGCCTTTCAAACCAGCAATGTGCTATGTAGACCCTGACCCTACTATGCTGGCTGCCCGCTCCTGACCGTGTCCACCACCTTTCAGACCAGCAATGTGATAATGTAGACCATGACCCTACTATGCTGGCTGCCCGCTCCTGACCGTGTCCACCACCTTTCAGACCAGCAATGTTATATGTAGACCATGACCCTACTATGCTGGCTGCCCGCTCCTGACCGCGTCCACCGCCTTTCAGACCAGCAATGTGATATGTAGACCATGACCCTACTATGCTGGTTGCCCGCTCCTGACCGTGTCCACCGCCTTTCAAACCAGCAATGTGATATGTAGACCATGACCCTACTATGCTGGTTGCCCGCTCCTGACTGTGTCCACCGCCTTTCAAACCAGCAATGTGATATGTAGACCATGACCCTACTATGCTGGTTGCCCGCTCCTGACTGTGTCCACCGCCTTTCAAACCAGCAATGTGATATGTAGACCATGACCCTACTATGCTGGTTACCCGCTCCTGGCCATGCCCACCGCCTTTCAAACCAGCAATGTGCTATGTAGACCCTGACCCTACTATGCTGGCTGCCCGCTCCTGACCGTGTCCACCACCTTTCAGACCAGCAATGTGATATGTAGACCATGACCCTACTATGCTGGCTGCCCGCTCCTGACCGTGTCCACCACCTTTCAGACCAGCAATGTGATATGTAGACCATGACCCTACTATGCTGGTTACCCGCTCCTGGCCATGCCCACCGCCTTTCAAACCAGCAATGTGCTATGTAGACCCTGACCCTACTATGCTGGTTGCCCGCTCCTGACTGTGTCCACCGCCTTTCAAACCAGCAATGTGATATGTAGACCATGACCCTACTATGCTGGTTACCCGCTCCTGGCCATGCCCACCGCCTTTCAACCAGCAATGTGCTATGTAGACCCTGACCCTACTATGCTGGCTGCCCGCTCCTGACCGTGTCCACCACCTTTCAGACCAGCAATGTGATATGTAGACCATGACCCTACTATGCTGGCTGCCCGCTCCTGACCGTGTCCACCACCTTTCAGACCAGCAATGTTATATGTAGACCATGACCCTACTATGCTGGCTGCCCGCTCCTGACCGCGTCCACCGCCTTTCAGACCAGCAATGTGATATGTAGACCATGACCCTACTATGCTGGTTACCCGCTCCTGGCCATGCCCACCGCCTTTCAAACCAGCAATGTGCTATGTAGACCCTGACCCTACTATGCTGGTTGCCCGCTCCTGACCGTGTCCACCGCCTTTCAAACCAGCAATGTGATATGTAGACCATGACCCTACTATGCTGGTTGCCCGCTCCTGACTGTGTCCACCGCCTTTCAAACCAGCAATGTGATATGTAGACCATGACCCTACTATGCTGGTTGCCCGCTCCTGACTGTGTCCACCGCCTTTCAAACCAGCAATGTGATATGTAGACCATGACCCTACTATGCTGGTTACCCGCTCCTGGCCATGCCCACCGCCTTTCAAACCAGCAATGTGCTATGTAGACCCTGACCCTACTATGCTGGCTGCCCGCTCCTGACCGTGTCCACCACCTTTCAGACCAGCAATGTGATATGTAGACCATGACCCTACTATGCTGGCTGCCCGCTCCTGACCTTATATGCCACCTTTTCAGGTCTTTGTAGCAGCATGGAGGATGTTCCAGCATCACCAGGAATATCTGACCTGGGCTCCGCCCTCCCATGTCCACTATTCTGTTTTGCCCGGAGTCTACCTTTAATTAGGGAAGTGTGGAGTCACCATAATCTCCTAACCCAACACACCTCCCCATTCTATTACTCCAGACCTCCTACCAGAACTCCCCCTATAATAAAGAGGGCCTGTCACTACTTCCATGAATAACTCCCCTGGCCCACACATGTTCCGGGGTGCGAGGTGGGGGAAGGGGCTCAGCACAGACAGGAGGGAGAAAAATACGACTCGCCCCAAGAGCTGACCTTTCAAACGTCCCGTGTTCAGTTATTGGGGTGTGAGATCGGTCCAAGAGCTAAAAGACTGGAGTGACCCCTCCCCCCTCTCATGTCTGTACTTTGGGGTCACCCTATGATAGGGAGTCATGTAACATTGGGGAGGAGATGGATGATAGTACTTTATATTGGGGGGTCATTTTGTGGGTCACAGACTGGGGTGAAATCATCCCCCATATTATATAGGGTCCCTTTTCAGAGAGCCCCCCCATGGGTCATAGTGGGGTACACGTCCCCCTCTCCTCAGAGGACCCCCCCATGGGTCATAGTGGGGTACACATCCCCCTCTCCTTAGACGACCACCCTATGGGTCATAATGGGGTACACAGCCCCCCCCCCTCTTTCCTCAGAGGACCCCCCACGGAGTCATAGTGGGGTACACATCCCCCCTCTCCTTAAAGGACCCCCCATGGGTCATAGTGGGGTGAACAGCCCCCCTCTCCTCAGAGAACCCCTCCATGGGTCATAGTGGGGTGCACAGCCCTACTCTCCTCAGAGAACCCCTCCATGGGTCATAGTGGGGTGCACAGCCCTCCTCTCTCCTCAGAAGACCCCTCCATGGGTCATAGTGGGGTGCACAGCCCCCCTCTCCTCAGAGAACCCCTCCATGGGTCATAGTGGGGTGCACAGCCCCCCTCTCCTCAGAGAACCCCTCCATGGGTCATAGTGGGGTGCACAGCCCTCCTCTCTCCTCAGAAGACCCCTCCATGGGTCATAGTGGGGTGCACAGCCCCCCTCTCTCCTCAGAGGACCCCTCCATGGGTCATAGTGGGGTACACATCTCCCTCTATCTTCAAAGGACCCCCATGGGTCATAGTGGGGTACACAGCCCCCCTCTCCTTAAAGGACCCCACATTGGTCATAGTGGGGTACACAGCCCCCCTCTTCTCAGAGGACCCCCCATGGGTCAGAGTGGGGTGCACAGCCCCCCTCTCCTCAGAGAACCCCTCCATGGGTGATAGTGGGGTGCACAACCCCCCTCTTCTCAGAGGACCCCTGAAGTCATAGTGGGGTACACATCCCCCGGTAGGTGACATTGGGGTGCACACAGAACCCCCATTCTCCTCACCTGGTTGGACGGATTCCCGGGCTCGGCCGCACAGCGCACACACGGCCAGAATGAGCAAGCAGAGCGCTCCCCGCACAGCGGCTCCCTCCATCCTCCTGTGTCCGACTCTCCACAACTCTACACCGGTCTACACCTCCAGGATAGACCGGGGCTCCAGGCCCCGCCCCCGGAGGAGAGCCCGCACTGCCCCCGACACACCACATAGGCGGAGAGCTAGGGACCACTGACCAATGGGAGCCAGGAAGTACTCCGACCAATCGCAGAGCGGCGCATGTCGCTAGCGGCCAGTGGGGTGGAAGGAAAATCTGGCAGAAGGCCAATCAAGGGAAAGAAGGAGAAGAGAGCGAGTATAGAGGGAGAGGCGGGTGCTGCGGTCTGCCACGTCACTGGGGGGCTATATACAACCTCTGTATATATACTACACAGGACTACTACTCCCACCATCCCCCACCTCTATATATACTACACAGAACTACTACTCCCACCACCCCCACCTCTATATATACTACACAGGACTACTACTCCCACCATCTCCACCTCTATATAAACTACACAGAATTACTACTCCCACCACCCCCACCTCTATATAAACTACACAAGACTACTACTCCCACCATCCCCCACCACTATATATGCTACACAGGACTACTACTCCCACCATCCCCCCCAAGTCTATATATACTACACAGAACTACTACTCCCACCACCCCCACCTCTATATATACTACACAGGACTACTACTCCCACCACCCCCACCTCTATATATACTACACAGGACTACTACTCCCACCATCCCCCCAAGTCTATATATACTACACAGAAATACTACTCCCACCACCCCCACCTCTATATATACTACACAGGACTACTACTCCCACCATCTCCACCTCTATATAAACTACACAAGACTACTACTCCCACCATCCCCCACCACTATATATGCTACACAGGACTACTACTCCCACCATCCCCCCAAGTCTATATATACTACACAGAACTACTACTCCCACCACCCCCACCTCTATATATACTACACAGGACTACTACTCCCACCACCCCCACCTCTATATATACTACACAGGACTACTACTCCCACCATCTCTACCTCTATATAAACTACACAAGACTACTACTCCCACCATCCCCCACCACTATATATGCTACACAGGACTACTACTCCCACCATCCCCCAAGTCTATATATACTACACAGAACTACTACTCCCACCACCCCCACCTCTATATAAACTACACAAGACTACTACTCCCACCATCCCCCACCACTATATATGCTACACAGGACTACTACTCCCACCATCCCCCAAGTCTATATATACTACACAGAACTACTACTCCCACCACCCCCACCTCTATATATACTACACAGGACTACTACTCCCACCACCCCCACCTCTATATATACTACACAGGACTACTACTCCCACCACCCCCCACCTCTATATATACTACACAGGACTACTACTCCCACCACCCCTCACCTATATATATATACTACACAGGACTACTACTACCACCATCCCCACCACTATATATACTACACAGGACTACTACTACCACCATCCCCACCACTATATATGCTACACAGGACTACTACTCCCACAATCCCCCCACCTCTATATATACTACACAGAACTACTACTCCCACCACCCCACCTCTATATATACTACACAGAACTACTACTCCCACAATCCCCCCACCTCTATATATACTACACAGAACTACTACTCCCACCTCTATATATACTACACAGAACTACTACTCCCACCACCCCCACCTCTATATATACTACACAGGACTACTACTCCCACCACCCCCACCTCTATATATACTACACAGGACTGCTACTCCCACCACCCCCCACCTCTATATTTACTACACAGGACTACTACTCCCACCACCCCACCTCTATATATACTACACAGAACTACTACTCCCACCACCCCCATCTCTATATATACTACACAGGACTACTACTCCCACCACCCCCACCTCTATATATACTACACAGGACTACTACTCCCACCACCCCCCACCTCTATATATACTACACAGGACTACTACTCCCACCACCCCTCACCTATATATATACTACACAGGACTACTACTACCACCATCCCCACCACTATATATACTACACAGGACTACTACTACCACCACCATCCCCACCACTATATATGCTACACAGGACTACTACTCCCACAATCCCCACCTCTATATATACTACACAGAACTACTACTCCCACCACCCCACCTCTATATATACTACACAGAACTACTACTCCCACAATCCCCCCACCTCTATATATACTACACAGAACTACTACTCCCACCACCCCACCTCTATATATACTACACAAAACTACTACTCCCACCACCCCCACCTCTATATATACTACACAGGACTACTACTCCCACCACCCCCACCTCTATATATACTACACAGGACTACTACTCCCACCACCCCCCACCTCTATATATACTACACAGGACTACTACTCCCACCACCCCACCTCTATATATACTACACAGAACTACTACTCCCACCACCCCATCTCTATATATACTACACAGGACTACTACTCCCACCACCCCCACCTCTATATATACTACACAGGACTACTACTCCCACCACCCCCACCTCTATATAAACTACACAAGACTACTACTACCACCATCCCCACCACTATATATGCTACACAGGACTACTACTCCCATAATCCCCCCACCTCTCTATATACTACACAGAACTACTACTCCCACCACCCCACCTCTATATATACTACACAGGACTACTACTCCCACCACCCCCACCTCTATATAAACTACACAAGACTACTACTCCCACATCCCCCACCACTATATATACTACACAGGACTACTACTCCCACCATCTCCCCACCTCTATATATACTACACAGAACTACTCCCACCACCCCCACCTCTATATATACTACACAGGACTACTACTCCCACCATCCCCCACCACTATATACACTACACAGGACTACTACTCCCACCATCCCTCACCACTATATATACTACACAGGACTACTACTCCCACCATCCCCCACCACTATTTACACTACACAGGATTACTACTCCCACCATCCCCCCACCTCTATATATACTACACAGAACAACTACCTCCACCACCCAGACCTCTATATATACTACACAGGACTACTACTCCCACCATCCCCCCACCTCTATATATACTACACAGAACTACTACTCCCACCACCACGACCTCTATATATACTACACAGGACTACTACTCCCACCATCCCCCACCACTATATATACTACACAGGACTACCACCATCCCCCACCTCTATATATACTACACAGAACTACTACTCCCACCACCCCCACCTCTATATATACTACACAGGACTACTACTCCCACCACCCCCACCTCTATATATACTACACAGGACTACTACTCCCGCCATCCCCCACCACTATATATACTACACAGGACTACTACTCCCACCACCCCCACCTCTATATATACTACACAGGCCTACTACTCCCACCATCCCCCACCACTATATATACTACACAGGACTACTACTCCCAACATCCCCACACCTCAAAATATACTACACAGAACTACTACTCCCACCACCCCCCACCTCTATATATACTACACAGGACTACTACTCCCACCATCCCCACCTCTATACATACTACTCAGGACTACTACTCCCACCATCCCCCACCTATATATATATATACTACACAGGACTACTACTCCCACCATCCCCCACCTCTATATATATATATATATATATATATACTACACAGGACTACTACTCCCACCATCCCCCACCACTATATATACTACACAGGACTACCACCATCTCCCACCTCTATATATACTACACAGATCTACTACTCCCACCACCCCCACCTCTATATATACTACACAGGACTACTACTCCCGCCACCCCCAACCACTATATATACTACACAGGACTACTACTCCCACCACCCCCACCTCTATATATACTACACAGGCCTACTACTCCCACCATCCCCCACCACTATATATACTACACAGGACTACTACTCCCAACATCCCCGCACCTCAAAATATACTACACAGAACTACTACTCCCACCACCCCCCACCTCTATATATACTACACAGGACTACTACTCCCACCATCCCCACCTCTATACATACTACTCAGGACTACTACTCCCACCATCCCCCACCTATATATATATATATATATATATATATATATATATATATATATATATACTACACAGGACTACTACTCCCACCATCCCCCACCTCTATATATATATATACTACACAGGACTACTACTCCCACCATCCCCCACCACTATATATACTACACAGAACTACTACTCCCACCACCCCCACCACTATATATACTACACAGGACTACTACTCCCACCATCCCCCACCACTATATATACTACACAGAACTACTACTCCCACCACCCCCACCCCTATATATACTACACAGAACTACTACTCCCACCATCCTCCACCTCTATACTACACAGGACTACTACTCCCACCATCCCCCACCACTATATATACTACACAGGACTACTAATCCCACCACTCCCACCTCTATATAAACTACACAAGACTACTACTCCCACCATCCCCCCACCTCTATATATACTACACAGGACTACTACTCCCACCAGGACTAATGGGAGACAACTCCCATCATCTCCTCCACTGTATACCTTACTCATACAGTGCGTGGGGGACTACAACTCCCAGCATCTCCTCCACTATACCTCATTCATACAGAGCCTGGGGGACTACAACTCCCAGCATATCCTCCACTGTATATCTCACTCATATAGAGCTTGGGGGGACTACAACTCCCAGCATCTCCTCTACTGTATACCTCACTCATACAGAGGCTGGGGGACTACTACTCCCACCATTCCCCACCTCTATATAAACTACACAAGACTACTACTCCTACCATCCCCCTACCCTATATATACTACACAGGACTACTACTCCCACCACCCCCCACCTCTATATATACTACACAGGACTACTACTCCCACCACCCCCACCTCTATATATACTACACAGAACTACTACTCCCGCCATCCCCCACCACTATATATACTACACAGGACTACTACTCCCACCATCCCCCCACCTCTATATATGCTACACAGAACTACTACTCCCACCACCCCGACCTCTATATATACTACACAGGACTACTACTCCCACCTTCCCCCCACCTCTATATATACTACACAGGACTACTACTCCCACCACCCCCACCTATATATATATATATATATATATATATATATACTACACAAGACTACTACTCCCACCATCCCCCCACCCTATATATACTACACAGGACTACTACTCCCACTACCCCCACCTCTATATATACTAAACAGGACAACTACTCCCACCATCCCCCACCTTTATATATACTACACATGACTACTACTCCCACCATCCCCCACCCCTATATATACTGCACAGGACTACTACTCCCACCATCCCCCATCTCTATATATACTACACAGGACTACTACTCCCACCACCCCCCACCTATATATATACTACACAGGCCTACTACTCCCACCATCCCCCACCACTATATATACTACACAGGACTACTACTCCCACCATCCCCCACCACTATATATACTACACAGGACTACTACACCTACCACCCCCACCTCTATATATATACTACACAATACTACTACTCCCACCATCCCCCAACTATATATATACTACACAGAACTACTACTCTCACCATCCCCACCTATATATATACTAAACAGGACAACTACTCCCACCATCCCCCACCTCTATATATACTACACAGGACTACTACTCCCACCATCCTCCACCTCTATATATACTACACAGAACTACTACTCCCACCATCACCCACCTATATATATATACTACACGAGACTTCTACTCCCACCATCCTCCACCTCTATATAAATTACACAGGACTACTACTCCCACCATCCCCCACCTCTATATATACTACACAGGACTACTACTCCCACCATCACCACCTCTATACTGCACAGGACTACTACTCCCACCATCACCCACCTCTATATAAATTACACAGGACTACTACTCCTACCACCCCCCACCTCTATATATACTACACAGGAATACTACCCCTACCATCCTCCACCTCTATATATACTACACAGGACTACCACTCCCACCAGAACTAATGGGAGACAACTCCCAGCGTCTCCTCCACTGTATACCTCACTCATACAGTGTCTGGGGACTACAACTCCCAGCATCTCCTCCACTATACCTCATTCACACAGAGCCTGGGGGACTATAACTCCCAGCATCTCCTCCACTATACCTCATGCATACAGAGCCTGGGGGACTACAACTCCCAGCATCTCCTCCACTGTATACCTTGCTCATACAGAGTCTGGGGGAATACAACTCCACCGTATCCTCCACTATACCTCCCTCACAGAGCCTGGGGGACTACAACTTCTCTATCTCTTTATCTCACCCCTATAGAGAGCCTGGGGGACTACAACTCTCAGCATCTCCTCCACTGTATACCTCAATCATACAGAGCCTGGGGGACTACAACTCCCAGCATCTCCACTGTATACCTCACTCATATAGAGCCTGGGGAACTACAAATCTCAAAATCTCCTCCACTATACCTCACTCATGCAGAGCCTGGGGGATTACAACTCTCAGCATCTCTTCCACTCTATACCTCACTCATGCAGAGCCTGGGGGATTACAACTCACATCTTCCCCTCCACTATACCTCACTCATACAGAGCCTGGGGGACTACAGCTCCCATCATCTCCTCCACTATATCTCACTCATACAGAGCCTGGTGCACTACAACTGCCAGCATTGGCTCCATTGTATACCTAACTCAAACAGAGCCTGGGGGACTACAACTCCCATCATCTCCTCCACTATTTCCGACTCATACAGAGCCTGGGGGACTACAGCTCCCATCATCCCCTCCACTATATCTCAATCATACAGAGCCTGGAGGACTACAGCTCCCATCATCTCCTCCACTGTATACCTCAAGCATACAGAGCCTGGGGGACTTCAAATTCTCCATCTCTTTACCTCACACCTGTAAAGAGCCTGCAACTTCCAGCATTTCCCCCACCTGATAACCTCAGCCATGTAGAGCGCCTGGGGGACAACAACTCCCAGCATCTCCTCCACTGTATACCTCACTCATACGGGGGGGGGGGGGTCCCTGGCAGTGAGCATAGTGGGGAGCCAGGCCTGTATGATGTGCAGTGAACTGACCACTTGCAGTCTCCATCTGAAGGCCGTATTGCCTGGTGACAACGCAGGAGCACAATTGTGAGACAGACAAAGTGTTGTCACTTGTCACGCTATCACAGGAAGCGCCTATGTTTCTTCACATGTGGCGACCCATCACATTTGGCTACCCACTGGACTGCGTATGCACGACACCACCATATGCGTTCCGACACTGTGGCTATCGGCGCTTGCGCAGAATTTTGTGGCCACACCCCTGAGTCCGGGTTCAAGCCCCTCCATCCAAGTGGACATAGAGTTAGATTAGCGGCACAGTGGTGTAGTGGTTAGCACTCTCACCTAGCAGTAAGAAGGGTCACTGGTTCAAATGCCAACCACGAAACTACCTGCCTGGAGTTTGCATGTTCCCCCTGTGCCTGCGCGGGTTTCTTCCGGGTACTCCGGTTTCCTCCCACACTCCAAAGACATGCAGGTAGGTTAATTGGCTTCTGTCCAAAATTGGCCCTAGTATATGAATGGGGACCTTGGATTGTGGGCTCCTTGAGGGTAGGGACTGATGTGAGTGTGCAATGTACAGGGATAGGGACAATTGTAGACACTCAGGTTGAACTGGATGGACTGGTGTCTTTATTCAACCTTACTAAAAGGAATGATCCCCCGGTTTGGTTCGCACCAGAACTTTCGAACGGAGCAAAAATTTGTGCGAACTTTAGAACCCCATTGAAGTCTATGGGACTCGAACGTTCGAAATAAAAAGTGCTAATTTTAAAGGCTAATGTGCAAGATGCTGTCCTAAAAAGGGTTTGGGGACATGGGTCAATGCCTAAAATGTTTTTAAAAACTGCAGTTTTTTCGGGAGCACTGATTTTAATGATGATTAAAGTGAAAAAAAGTAACATATTCCTTTAAATATGGTGCCTGGGGGGTGTCTGTAGTATGCCTGTGAAGTGGCACGTGTTTCCAGTGTTTAGAACAGTCCCTGCACAAAATGACATTAAACGGAAAAAAAGTCATTTAAAGCTGCGTGCGGTTTTAATGTTATATCTGGTTCCTGCAATATGGTTGAAAATCATTGACAAAAATGGCATGGGTAGCCCTCCCTGCCCATTACCAGCCCCTTTGGGTCTTGTACGGATATTACGGGGAACCCCATACCCATATTAAAAAAAGGAAAGGCATGGGGCCCCCAGGCCCTATATACTCAGAACAGCAGTATACAGGCGGTGGAAACAAGACAGGGACTGTGTAGGTTTGTTGTGTTAAGTAGAATCTGTTTGTAATTTTGAACTGGTACATTTTTAATGTGTAGCTCCAGTCAAAAAAATTATTTTTAAGCTTTTTGGAAAACATAGGGAAGGGTTATCACCCCTGTATAATTTTTTTTGCCATTCATCTTTTTTCATCTCAATTCCTATTGTCTCCTTCCGTTTGCAAGTAGGAGACGTTTGTAAGTTGGATGTTTGAAAGTAGGGGCCTGCCCTATATGCTCTGCAGAAATGGCGGAACAAGGTGTTGGTGTTGTCACAACATTGTAAGCCCTCAAAGTGACTCTTGGTGGGCGCTGGAGCGCCCTGCTGTGAACGATTATATCAAGAATTGTAATTACATGCCATTGTTGAACAGTGGTAGAAAAATTGGGCCTTTGGTGGTGGTGGCGCTGGTGCTACAACACTATAAGTCCTCACAGTTACTCTCGGTGGGCGCAGGAACGGGCCCTGCTGTGAACCCTGTTAAACAGGGGGTGAAAAATTGGACCTTAGGCACTGCTTGCTGGTGCCACGACACTGCAACCTCTCCCATATACTCTAGTTGGAGTGCAGGAATGAGCCTTGCTGCCAAGCATTGCATCAAAAATTGTAATTACACGCCCTGTTAAACAGGGGCTGAAAAATTGGGCCTTAGGCACTGGTGCTGGTGCCACAACACTGCAACCTCTCCCATATACTCTAGTTGGAGTGCAGGAATGAGCCCTGCTGCAAAGCATTGCATCAAAAATTGTATTACATGCCCCTGTTAAACAGGGGCTGAAAAATTGGGCCTTAGGCACTGGTGCTGGTGCCACGACACTGCAACCTCTCCCATATACTCTAGTTGGAGTGCAGGAATGAGTCCTGCTGCAAAACATTGAATCAAAAATTGTATTACATGCCCCTGTTAAACAGGGGCTGAAAAATTGGGCTGGGGGCATCCCCAGAACCAAAAATGTTCTTCCAAGATATCAGCGGGATCATTGAGGAGGAAAACGATAGTCAGTCAACATAACAGGACAGTCACTCAGCATAGGCAGTCTTGAAGGGATGTGACATTTCCAAAAAAATTATTCGGTTACATCAGCTTCAGGTGCTTGGTAGCTGGTGGTGATCCAAGACTGATTCATCTTTATGAAGGTCAGTCGATAAACCGAGTCAGTGGACAGGTGCACCCTGTGATCGGTTACAAAGCCACCAGCAGCACTGAATGTGCGGTCCGAAAGAACGCTGGATGCAGGACAGGCCAGTAGCTCAACTGCATACTGTGCAAGCTCTGCCCAGTGATCCATCCTCAAGACCCAGTAAGCCAGAGGATTTTCGGTGGGAAAGGTGTCCAAGTCTGACCTTGCCCCTAGGTATTCCTGCACCATGTAAATCAGACGCTGGCGATGGTTGCTGGAACCGATCATACCTTGGGGCAGCGGACTAAAACATTGTCTGAACGCATCGGTCAGACGGCCACCTTCTCCACCACTCCTTCTGTGACTGACCAAAGCCTCAGCAACATGTTGTCCAGGACCAGGAGTTTGTAACCTCCCAGTCTCTGGGAACACGTTGCATAGACCTTTCTGCAAGGCCTCCCGGAGATGTCTCATCCTCTGCTCCCTCTGCGACGGCAAGATAAGGTCGGCAACCTTACCCTTGTACCATGGGTCAAGGAGAGTGGCCAGCCAGTAATGGTCCCTCTCCTTGATCCGAAGAATACGAGGATCCTTCCGCAGGCTTTGCAGGATCAGGGAGGCCATGCAGCGTAGGTTAGCTGAGGCATTCAGTCCAGAGTCCTCTGGGTCACTAAGGACAACATGATCCGCAGCCACTTCCTCCCAGCCACGTAGAAGTCCACGGGTTTCTTGGGACTGTAAATCATCCCTAAAAGACTGCTGATGCTGAGTGCCAGGCTCCACCTCCATGCTGGCACAATCATCCTCCTCCTCCTCTTCCTGTGTGATGGGTGGGACAGCAGAAACACTGTCTGGATAAAGGGGGCCTTGAGAGGCAAGGAAGTCCTCCTCTTCCTGCCTCTGTTCTGCCTCAAGTGCCCTGTCCATTATTCCACGCAGCATATGCTCCAACAGGTGGACAAGAGGTACAGTTTCACTGATGCATGCACTGTCACTGCTCACCATCCTTGTGGCCTCCTCAAACGGTGACAGGACAGTGCATGCATCCCTGATCATGCCCCACTGGCGTGGTGAGAAAAAAACGAGCTTCCCTGACTCTGTCCTGGTGCCGTAGTCGCACAGGTACTCATTGATGGCCCTCTGCTGCATGTGCAGCCGCTGCAGCATGGCCAATGCTAAGTTCCACCTGGTGGGCATGTCACATATAAGGCGGTTCTTGGGCAGGTTCAACTCCTTTTGGAGCTCAGCCAGCCAAGCACTGGCATTAAATGATCGGCGGAAATGCACCCAGACTTTCCTGGCCTGCCTCAGGACATCCTATGAGCCCGGGTACCTGCCCAAGGACCGCTGCACCACCAGGTTAAGGACGTGAGCTACACAGGGCACATGGGTCAGTTGTCCCTGTCGGAGGGCGGAGAGGAGGTTGGTGCCATTGTCGCAAACCACCATTACTGGTTTAAGCTGGCGTGGCGTCAACCACCTCTCGGCCTGCCCCTGCAGAGCTGACAAAATATCTGCCCCAGTGTGGCTCCTGTCCCCCAAACAAACCAGCGCAAGCACGGCATGGCATCTTTTTGCCTGCGTACTTGCATAACCCCTTGAACGCCTACGGAGCACCGCTGGTTCCGAGGACAGAGCACTGGAAGAGGCCATGGAGGAAGAAGAAGAGGAGGGGGTGGAGGAGAGAGGTGTGTCACAACCAGAAGTAGCATTTTGGCAGTGGTGGCAGAACAACCTCCAGCACTACTGCACCTTGTCCTGCATCCTTCCCAGCTGCCAGAAGAGTGACCCAATGGGCCGTGAAAGACAGGTAACGTCCTTGTCCATGCCTGCTGGACCATGAGTCAGTGGTAATATGCACCTTACCGCTGACCGCCCTGTCCAGCAAGGCAAGGACATTGCCTTCCACATGCTGGTAGAGAGCCGGAATTGCCTTCCGTGAGAAAAAGTGGCGTTTGCTGACCTGCCACTGAGAAACCGCACATTGTACAAACTCACGGAAGGGGGCCGAGTCTACCAACTGAAAAGGCAGCAGTGGAAGTGCTAGCAATTTAGCCAAGCTAGCATTCAACCGCTGGGCATGTGGATGGCTGGGAGTGAACTTCTTTCGATGGTCCAGCAGCTGGAGCAGGGAAATTTGCCTGCTATAATCGGACGTGGGTGTACTGCTAGCAGAGTGCCCGGAAGCACTTGGCTGTGACACACCTAATTCTACACCTTCATTCCTCTCAGAGCAGGTTTCAGAGAGGACTGAAGGTCTAGTGGGGTTGGAGATCCCAGCTGATGAGGAGCAAGGAGAGGTCCGCATTGTTCTTTGGTGTGGGTCTTTAAGGTACGCTTGCCAACGAGCTGCATGGCAGGTCAACATATGTCTGGTCAAGCATGTGGTGCCCAAGCGGCTGATGTTTTGGCCACGTGAGATACGCTTGAGACATATGTTGCAAATAGCAGTGGTGCAATCTGATGCACTCGTCTCAAAAAAGGCCTACACCAAAGAACTTTTAGAATAACGCGCAGAGGCAGCGCCCTGCACAGGCGGAGCTCTGCGGTGTGATTCAGTCGGTGTGCTGCCCCTAAGCTGGCCCCCGGAGGGCATCCTGCCTCGTTGGAGATGTGCCTGCTCCTCCTCCTCTCTCCTATCAGGCACCCACGTGGAGTCAGTGACCTCATCATCCCCCCCCCTTCATCACTGGAGCAAACCTGGCAGTATGCTGCAGCTGGTGGAACATGACTGCCAGATTGCTGTCCTTCTTGAGCATCCCCTCTCTCTGCGCTCACACTACTGCCTTCCTCTAGCTGAGTATCATCATCAGAGCCTTCAAAACACTGGGCATCCTCCTGGAGCATGTACCCAACACTGTGCTCAAACAGTTCTGGGGACTCCTCAGGAGGACGTGGTGGGTCTAGGCAAGGAGTGACTGATGATGACATTGAGACAGGGGAAGGGGACGCTTTGGCAGCTGCTTTGCTAGTACCCTGAGCCTGGGTGAGAGAGGATGAGGAGGATGAAGAGGGCTTGGTCATCCACTCTACCAAGTCGTTGGCATGTTGCCGCTCAACATGTCAAGCTGCTGAAAAGAAGGACAAGCGTGTCCCATGGCCACTTGCTGATGATGACGATGCACCGCGTCCACGACCAGCACTGTTGTCTCTAGACACAGAGCCTGCTTGCCCTCTTTTATTGGCTCGTGACTGTCTGCCTCTCCTTGTTGGCCTTCCAGACATAGTAATGGCCTGAAGGGAGATGGGAAAACCAGCAATTGGGTAGTGCATATTGTGCTGGAGGCACACAATACCCACTAACTCCTGCAGATGCCTGCACGCTAGAACACCAGCAACAAAGGGTAGATACAGGTGTATACTGTGCTGGAGGCACACAACACCCACTAGCTCCTGTGGATGCCTTTATTATAGAACACCAGCAATAAAGGGTAGATACAGGTGTATACTGTGCTGTGCTGGAGTCACACAACACCCACTAACTCCTGCAGATGCCTTTATTAGAGAACACCAGCAATAAAGGGTAGATACAGGTGTATACTGTGCTGGAGGCACACAACACCCACTAACTCCTGCAGACGCCTGAGAAAAGAACAAACTGTCCCTGCCTATCCTTCTCTCCCTGCACGCCGGAACACACTACACAAGGCCGCCACACTGGCGGCTTTATATAGTTTGGGGCGTGTACTAAACTCCCTGAGCTATAATTGGCCACAGGCATCCTGCTTGTAGCCAATTATGTCTCTTTTCGCTGCCGGAGCTGTGATTGGCCAAGCATGCAGGGTCACAGTGCATGCTTGGCCAATCATGAGCCAGCAATGCACTGGCCGTGAGCGCCACACAAATTTGGCGCGAACGGCCCATAACATTCGGTATTCGCCGGACGTGCGAACAGCCGATGTTCGAGTCAAACACCAAGCTCATTCCTACTTACTAACTATGAAACTATTATATTTATGCTGATTGAAGCGAGGCCGTGCCTGAAACGTGGCGAGTGAAGCGAGCCCACGAGGGGCCCTGTGGCAAACTGGTCTTACAACACAAACCCATTGAAATCAGCAGGCGGCCCTACGCGTGTCGTGCAGAAGAAAGTACGCCAAAACAATTGCGTTTCGAATACGCTCGGTGTGAATGAGGCCTGTGTCTCACAGTGTGTAAATAGAAAAAATATATATTTTTTGTTCTTGCATCGTTTTTATTATAATACATATCTCTATGATTAAAGCGGTAGTAAACCCGCACATTTTTTTTTTTTTTAAAACCTGCAAAGCAAAAGGCATAATGAGCTAGTATGCACCGCATACTAGCTCATTATGAAATACTTACCTTAGAACGAGGCCCCGACATCTGGCCCGATCCACGCCGAGGGAGCTGACATGCTCCCTCTGCGTTTCTTCCGGGTATCGCGGCTCCGGCGCTGTGAGTGGCCGGAGCCGCAATATCGTCACTCCCGCGCATGCGCGGGAGGTTTCTTTCCGGCCGGTCGGCCACTGCCGGATTTTCAGGCCGAGAACCCCCTTGTGCGCATGCGCCGCTGCAGTCAGCGGCGCATACCGAGGGGTTATTATAGGCTTTCCTGTAGGTAAAAGTTTAAAAATTGGGTATACAACCACTTTAAAAAGCGTAACTTTTAGTGCTTTACCCTTAAAAGTGTGAAAACATTTTTACACTGCGCATGCGTGAAGCAGGCTGGTTGGCGGAAGTGACCGCCCGCTGGTTGGCAAACGCCTCTCATTGTCCTACACTGTAGCAGCCATCTGCTTTTCGGCTGCTGGAGGGCAGCAGAGTCCACTCAGGGAGTATAGGAATTTGACGCGTTGGCTGGAAAAGCCCCCCCCCCCCCCCGTAAGAGCTGCTGTGAGCTAAAAGCAGATTTCCGCCGCCGTGTAAATACAATACAAGTTTGTCGCTCAGTTTACTGTTTAAAATAAGTGCGAAATCTACGACTCGGTGGGTGTAACAAGATGTCCGCTTGACGCTTTCTTTGTGCACGAGTGCGGGGGTGTAGCAAGATGGCGGCCGGCCCCCGCTAGTTTCTCGCCAGTAACTTCCGCCAACCAGCGGCGCGACGCGTGCGCAGTGTGGACCGACGTCTCCGCGCATGCGTCGCTCAAAGGCCTCGCCCAATTTTTTTTCTGCGCGCGCGTTGTCCCCCCTCATTGGCCCCATTTCCGGAGCGTGCGCAGTGTCGGCTGGACGGGCAGATCGCGGGACTCGCTATGCTGGACAAGAAACACTCCGGTGAGTGCTTTATCGGCGGCCACGTGATCGCACAGTCTCCACCCCTGCGCTATGTGAGGCCACACCCTCCCTAATCCTCCAATTGCTGGGATTGGGCGGGGCATTGAACGCCGAGCGTCGCGGATAGAGGGCGGGGTCTGTGGATTCAGTGGGGGGAGGGGAGCGAATTATTTACATTCTTTAAAGACAGATCCACGTTAGATAGACAGATGCAGAGTGATAGAGGAAGTGAACCCTGGTGGGTTTGTTCTTCACTGTAAAGGCGTAATGGGCTTGTGTGCATCACATACTAGCCCATTACGGGGCACTTACCTGGGATGGAAGCCCGCAGTGTCCCCGTGTCCATCTTCAACCCTCTTCCTCTCCGGGGGACACGGGCCCCGGATGTGTGATTGGCAATCGCGGCACATCGGCCTGAAGAAACGGCACGGGTGGCCTTCACAATCTCAGCGCATGCGCCAGTGATGTCATCAGTGCAGTATATATCTCCTGAACCGCCCACCATTAGGAGATATTTACAGTGCCTACCGGTACAACTTACACAGCGAGGGTAAGTGGTTATAAACCCTTTTATAAAAAAAAAAGCCTGCAAGCCAGAGATATAATGAGCTAGTATGCATCTCCAGGGGTTACTTACGGGTATCGCAGGCTCGGGCGCTGTGATTGGCCGGAGTTGCGATGACATCACTCCTGTGAGTGGGAGTCGCCGGTGACGGCACAGGCTAACTCAAGCAACGGCACGTTGGCTTCAGTGCGCATGTGCCGATGATGTCAGCACAGGAAAATACAGGGGATATCCCCTAATCTGTTCAGGTTTAGGAGATATCCTGGGTAGCTACAGGTAAGCCTTATTATAGGCTTACCTGTAGTATGAGGTGGTTGTAAAGGGTTTACTACCTTTTTAAAGGACGGGTTTATGTTAAGGAGCAGATCCATGTTAAGGAACAGCTCCACTCTTAAAGGTAACGTGGACCTGCTCTCTAAGAGTGGGCCTGGCCTTTAACGTGCACCTGCTTTTTACCATGGACCTGTCCTGTAAGAGTGGATCTGTCCTTACATTTAGACCTGTCCTTACATTTAGACCTGTCCTTAAATATAGACCTGTCCTTAAATATAGACCTGTCCTTACTTTTAGACCTGTCCTTTAATGTGGACTTGTCCTGTGAGAGTGGACCTGTCTTTTAAGAGTGGGCCTCTCCTCTAACATGGACCTGTCCTTTCACGTGGACCAGTCCTCTAAAGTGGACCTGTCCTTTCACGTGGACCTGTCCTCTAAAGTGGACCTGTCCTTTCACGTGGACCTGTCCTTTAACTTAGACCTGTCCTCTAACGTGGACCTGTCCTTTAACTTAGACCTGTTCTTTAAGAGTGGGCCTCTCCTTTAACTTAAATCTGTCCTCTAACGTGGACCTGTCCTCTAACGTGGACCTGTCCTTTAACGTGGACCTGTCCTTTAACGTGGACCTGTCCTTTAACGTGGACCTGTCCTTTAACATTGACCTGTCCTTTAACGTGGACCTGTCCTCTAACATGGACTTTTATACAGTGGGGCACATATCGTTATCTAACAGATGGGAATGTATGATCATAACATAGTGGCTTTACACTCTACTTTGATATGGACCTGTCCCTTTGACGTGGACCTGTCCATTAATGTGGCACTGTCCTTGGACATCATCAGTCCCACTCAGACATGTTAATACAGAGCCAAATGCTATTCCCAGGAGAAGATGCTGCTCTTTGCTCCCCCCAGTGCTGCTCACCCAGCCCGGTCCTGTACAGCTATCGGCACTCAGACACTTCCCTTCAGCAGCAGCCGCATGACCCCGGTGATAGGCGAGCAGCAGTGCAGGGAGCAAAGAGCAGCCATTTCTCCAGCTAAGATAATTCAGCCAACCAGTCTACAGAAAACAAATTGTTTTCGGGAGGAGGGGCTGTAACACCCAGAGGGATGTTATCTAGGCAGTGAAAAACGGGTGGGGCTGTGACACCCAAAATATTTACCAATGCAGTGAAAAGGGGGTGGGGCTATGACATCCAGAATGATGTTACCCGGACAATGTAGAAGGGCGGGGCTGTGACACTTAGAATTATATTTACATAGGTAGTGATGAGGTGGGACTGTGACACCCAGAATGATGTTACCTGGACAGTGAAGGAAGGGCAGGGCTGTGATACCCAGAATGATATTTACCTAGACAGTGAAGGGGCGGGGCTGTGACAGCCAAAATGATATTACCTGGACAATGAAGAAGGGGCGGGGCTGTGACAGCCAAAATGATATTACCTGGACAATGAAGAAGGGGCGGGGCTGTGACACCCAAAATGATGTTACCGGGACAATGAAGAAGGGGCGGGGCTGTGACACCCTAAATAATATTTACCTAGGCAGTGAAGAGGCGGGGCTGTGATACCGAGAATGATGTTGCCTGGGCAATGAAGAAGGGGCGGGGCTTAGACACCTAGAATGATATTTACCTGGCAGTGAAGAAGGGGCGGGACTGTGACACCCAGAATGATGTTACCTGGACAGTTAAGAAAGGGTGGGGCTGTGACACCCAGAATAATATTTACCTAGGCAGTGAAGGGGAGGGGCTGTGACACCCAATAAGATGTTACCTGGACAATGGAGAAGGGACGGGGCTGTGACACCCAGAAAGATGTCATGTAATACATTAACATTAAGTATTAATACTTTATACCCTCTGTTTTTTTTTTCAGTGCGCTCCAATGACCCCTCCCAGAGGCGGGTGTTGGACTCCGCCACCCGCCAGCGCCGCCTCAACCGTCAGCTGGAAGCTTTGGAAAAGGACAATTTTCAGGATGACCCGCACGCCAACCTGCCGCAGCTCAAGCGCCTCCCGCAGTTCGATGACGACACGGAAACCGGTAGGTATCCCCACAGGGGGGCGTCCTCCAGCATGGTGCATTGTGGGAGAAATAGTGATAGACTCTCATCAGTGATAATGATACATTGTAGATATATCGGGTTCTGTTGGTTATCAGGGGAGGAATATCAAATTATTATATTTTATCATATAAATTTTAACCCTTTTGCTTCCATGTCCATTTTTTTGCACGAGCTGAACGGCGGGTGCCGGCCAATGAATGACCTCCGGCACCTGCTGATCGGCGAGGAAGAGGACAGGATGTGCCAGTTTTTGCTTCCCTGCAAATCACATCACACACACATAAACACTGGCTAGGAACACATTTGACCCTTTGATTGCTCCTAGATGTTTAACCCCTTCCCAGCCAGTGTCGTCAGTACAGTGACAGTGCATATTTTTTTTAGCACTGATCACTGTACTAATGTCACTGGTTCCCACAAAGTGCCAGTTAATGTCAGATTGTCCGCTGCAATATCGCCGTCCCGCTATGAGTCGCTGATCGCCCCCATTACTAGTATAAAAATTCCAGTAAATAGCCCATAGTTTGTAGACACTATAACTTTCCTGCAAATCAATCAATATACGCTTATTGTGATTTTTTTTTTTTTTTTTTTACCAAAAACATATAGGTAAAGGCCAAAACATATTGGCCTAAATTTATGTAGAATTTTTTTTTATTTAAATTTATTTTATTTTGTTGTTTTATACATAGTCAGGTTAAAAAAAGACACAAGTCCATCAAGTTCAACCATTCAAAAATATATATGTATAATCCCATATACATGATCCTATACCCATAGTTATAGCAGAAAGTATAAAAAAAATATATATATATATATATATATATATATATATATATATATATATATATTTATTTATTTTTCCAAATTTTTGGTCTTTTTTTCGTTTATAGCGCAACAAAAAATAAAATCTAAGTGCTGATCAAATACCACCAAAAGAAAACTCTATTTTTGTGTGGGGGGAAAAAAGGGCATACATTTCATTTGGGTACCGTGTCGCACGTGACTGCGCAATTGTAAGTTAAAGTAATGCAGTGCCATAAAACCAAAAAATGGCCTGGTCATGAAGAGGGGGGTGGGGGTGGGGAGTAAAACCTTCCAGAGGTGAAGTAGTTAAAAAAATAATTTTAGGCCTGAAGATTACTTAAACCTCCCCCCCCCCCCCCAAAAAAAAAACATGAGAGATTTTTTGAAAGCAGGCTCCCTGGGTAATAAAATAGTGGCAGTTCCAATTTTTTTTTTAACACACACCATGGTTTATGAAACGCAAAATTTCATAAAAAAAAAAAAAACCACAGCAGAGTTGATTTTAGGGCTCACAAAGACAATGTAATGCCCAATTTTTTTCTTGGGTAAAATATAAAAAAGTTGAGGTTGTGCCGAGTAAATGGATACCAAACATGTCCAGCCTTTTAACCGCTGCGGCGGTTATGCCGCGGTGCAGCCCTGACCCCGGTGTTTGTATTTAATGCAAAAGTGATCTGTGCAGCTATACAGCCTCTGGATCGCTTTTACATGTGGCGGGCGGTGGTCCCGCCCACCCTCCCTGGGCTCTCCCATTCTACCAAGGAACTCGGACTGAAGCCAGGCAGTTCCACCGGCTGACCATAGAGGTGAGGGAGGAACTTGCATCTCTATGATCAATGAGCACAGAAGTGATGCAGATGTTGTCACTTCCCGGTTTGTTGTAAACAAGCTGTTACCGGCTTGTACAGCATCTGATCCTCACCCATCTCGGTTGGATCAGATGCTTTTGAGGCCAGAGGAGAGATGCGGGGTCTAATAGACCCCTAGATGTCTCAGTAAAGAGAACCTGTCATGGCCTGTGCTATCACATGGGATGTTGTTAATCCCTTAAGATAGCAATAAAGTTGATAAAAAAAATAAGGGAAAGTGTAAATAAAAATTAAAAATATAATAATAATAATAAAGAGCCAGTCACATTCTCCTCCTATGCGAATTGGATGCAGGGAAAACCCTCATCCAATTCGCATTGGTGTGAATTTAGGTTTTTAAGTACTATTGTTGGTTGCCATTCCACGGGTGTGCGCAATTTTGAGCGTTACATGTTAGGTATGTATTTATGCGGCATAACATTATCTTTTATATCATACAAAACATCTGGGTATTATATAGGGGGTTATTTCCGAAAGGCAAATCTACTTTGCACTGCAAGTGCACTTGGAAGTGCAGTCACTCTAAATCTGAGGGGAAGATCTGAAATGAGGGGAAGCTCTGCTGATTTTATCATCCAATCATGTGCATGCTAAAATGCTGTTTTTTTATTTTCCTTGCATGTCCCCCTTGGATCTACAGACACTGCACTTCCAAGTGCACTTTCAGTGTAAAGTGGATTTTCCTTTAGTAAATAACCCCCATTGTGTTATTAATATGTATATTTTTTCTTCCCCCAAAAAATTGCGTTTGAAAAACCGATGTGCAAAGACTGTGTGACATAAAAAATTGCAACACCCACCATTTTATTCTCTAAGGCCTCTGCTTTAATATAAAAAAAAAAAAAAATTAGAGAGAGAGAGAGATGTGAGTAGTGAGTACACCCCTCACATTTTTGTAAATATTTTATTATATTTTTATATATACATCATTTTTTTGCTGGAAAACTACTTAGAACCCCCAAACATTTTAATATACACAGTATCTCACAAAAGTGAGTACACCCCTCACATTTATATAAATATTTTCTTCTATCTTTTCATGTGACAACACTGAAGAAATGACACTTGTCTACAATGTAAAGTAGTGAGTGTACAGCTTGTATAACAGTGTAAATTTGCTGTCCCCTCAAAATAACTCAACACACAGCCATTAATGTCTAAACCACTGGCAACAAAAGTCCGTACACCCCTAGCTATAAAAAAAAAATGTCCAAATTGGGCCCAAAGTGTTGATATTTTGTGTGGCCACCATTATTTTCCAGCACTGCCTTAACCCTCTTGGGCATGGAGTTCACCAGAGCTTCACATCTTGGAGGTGTGTTAGTTGTCATTATCATGTTGGAATACTGCCCTGCGGCCCAGACTCCGGAGGGAGGGGATCATGCTCTGCTTCAGTATGTCGCAGTACATGTTGGCATTCATGGTTCCCTCAATGATCTGTAGCCCCCCAGTGCCGGCAGCACTCATGCAGCTCCAGACCATGACACTCCCACCACCATGCTTGACTGTAGGAAAGACACACTTGTCTTTGTTCTCCTCACCTGGTTGCCGCCACCACGCCTGACACCATCTGAACCAAATAAGTTTATCTTGGTGTCATCAGACCACAGGACATGGTTCCAGTAATCCATGTCCTTAGTCTGCTTGTCTTTAACAAACTGCAGGCTTTCTTGTGCTTTATCTTTAGAAGAGGCTTCTTTCTGGGATGACAGCCATGCAGACCAATTTGATGTAGTGTGAGGCGTATGGTCTGAGCACTGACAGGCTGACCCCCCATCCCTTCAACCTCTGCAGAAATTCTGGCAGCACTCATACATCTATTTCCCAAAGACAACCTCTGGATATGACACTGAGCACGTGCACCCAACTTCTTTGGTGGACCATGACGAGGCCTGTTCTGAGTGGAACCTTTCCTGTTAAACCGCTGTATGGTCTTGGTCACTGTGCTGCAGCTCAGTTTCAGGGTCTTGGCAATCTTCGTATAGCCTAGGCCATCTTTATGTAGAGAAACAAACAGAGAGTTCTTTGCCACGATGTTGAACTTCCAGTGACCAGTATGAGAGAGTGAGAGCGATAACACCAAATTTAACACACCTGCTCCCTATTCACACCTGAGACCTTGTAACACTAACGAGTCACATGACACCAGGGAGGGAAAATAGCTAATTGGGCCCAATTTGTACATTTTCACTTAGGGGTGTACTCACTTTTGTTGCCAGTGATTTAGACATTAATGGCTGTGTGTTGAGTTATTTTGAGGGGACAGCAAATTTACACTGTTATACAAGCTGTACACTCACTACTTTACATTGTAGACAAGTGTTATTTCTTCAGTGTTGTCACATGAAAAGGTATAATAAAATATTTACATAAATGTGAGGGGTGTACTCACTTTTGTGAGATGAGATAATTTATATATATAACGTTTGGGGGTTCTAAGTAGTTTTTTTTTTTTTTTTACATATAGGAGAGAGATGTCAGAATTGGACTGGATTGGAAGTAGTTAATGAGAAATCGGAGGTCATTTAGACCCCTGATGTCTCACCTGTCCTCCTGTGAAACAAAAGGAACACACATGACACTCCATTAGGGTCTTCCCTGGCCATACTGGCTGGGGACAATGACACCAGGACCCAGAAGTGAAGTTTTACACATCACTTTCGGGTCAGTAAGAGGAAAAGGAGATCAGCGAACGGATGTTTGGTGATCTCCCTCCCCTCTGCCTTACCCGACAGCATCCACTATGCTGGACTTGGGTCTGGGAGGCCGGAAAACATGTCGGGGACACATCCGGGAGGTAATGACACATCCGAGGGAGTGTGGAAGTGATTGTGACATCTTTATGGGACTGAGTGAGGAGTGCGGGAACAGTTGAATATGACTGGTGGGGGTTCAGGGAAGGAGGTATTAAAATAAGTAGCTACAATCTAAGGGGTGCACTCCAGAAAACGAAGCCTTGTGATGTCTACCTGTAATGCTCCAGTCCCTTTTTGTTGATAGTCTTTTGATGCAGGAGGGCAGTTCCCAAACTCACCCACAGGAGGCGTCCTCCTGTCTTTCCCTTTCAGAAACCTAGATAGATATAGATATCGGTAACACTCTGGTTCCCTGAGCTGGTTACAGGCTTCTGAAGTATCTAATGCACCTTTTTTTAGGGAAACTGCATGTGTACTGGGATATCCTAAACCCGGTCCCACTTATAGGGCGGATCTGTCTTTCCTCCAGGGGGGTCCTGGATGTGAGAATGAAATCTTCCTGATGTTGGATTGTTGTTTTTTGGTTTGTGTCAGGCAAGAAAAGGAAGAAAACGCGAGGAGATCATTTTAAGCTGAGATTCCGGAAGAATTTCCAGGCTCTTCTGGAGGAACAGGTCAGTGTATGTGTCATCCATGAGGGGGGAGGGGAACACATTCTATCTTCTATATGTGTCACCCTGCAGGACGAGAACAGACTCCTATCCCCTTCTATATGTGTCCCCCTGCAGGAGGAGAACAGACTCCTATCCCCTTCTATATGTATTACTCTGCAGGAGGAGAACAGACTCATATCTCCTTCTATATGTGTCACCCTGCAGGAGGAGAACAGACTCCTATCCCCTTCTATATGTGTCCCCCTGCAGGAGGAGAACAGACTCCTATCCCCTTCTATATGTATTACACTGCAGGAGGAGAACAGACTCCTATCCCCTTCTATATGTGTCACCCTGCAGGAGGAGAACAGACTCCTATTCCCTTCTATATGTATTACCCTGCAGGAGGAGAACAGACTCCTATCCCCTTCTATATGTGTCACCCTGCAGGAGGAGAACAGACTCCTATCCCCTTCTATATGTATTACCCTGCAGGAGGAGAACAGACTCCTATTCCCTTCTATATGTGTCACCCTGCAGGAGGAGAACAGACTCCTATCCCCTTCTATATGTATTACCCTGCAGGAGGAGAACAGACTCCTATCCCCTTCTAAATGTGTCACCCTGCAGGAGGAGAACAGACTCCTATCCCCTTCTATATGTGTCACCCTGCAGGAGGAGAACAGACTCCTATCCCCTTCTATATGTGTCACCCTGCAGGAGGAGAACAGACTCCTATCCCCTTCTATATGTGTCCCCCTGCAGGAGGAGAACAGACTCCTATCCCCTTCTATATGTGTCACCCTGCAGGAGGAGAACAGACTCCTATCCCCTTCTATATGTGTCCCCCTGCAGGAGGAGAACAGACTCCTATCCCCTTCTATATGTATTACACTGCAGGAGGAGGATTGATATTTTTTCTTTCTCTTTCCCCTCTTCCAGAATCTGAGCACCAGTGAAGGGCCCAATTATCTGACGGCCTGTGCGACTCCATCGAACTTCCCCCAGCGCCATTTCTGCGCTGTGTGCGGCTTTCCCTCGAATTATTGCTGCGTGTCGTGTGGAGCGCGGTATTGCTGCGTTAAGTGTCTGGGGACTCACCAGGAGACCAGGTGACTTCTATCTTCTTATCCTCCCGTTATCTCCTTCCTGAATATTCCATGCATGGTGACTTCATACTGACTGACGGTGGTCTGTGTGTGTTTTTTATTGCAGGTGCCTGAAGTGGACGGTATGAGACCTCCCTCCGCTGTACACTGTAATTATTGTAAATATCTGTTTTGTATTAATAAATTTGTACATTTTTTTTTTTTTTCTTTTTTTTCCTTTGTTTTATGTTAACGGTTGCTGAAAAATAAAAAATATGTTCTCTTATTTTGTTTCCGTTGATTGAACTGCCAGATTGTAAACCCCAGTTTGTTGGCTCCTTAAAGTAGAAGCATCTCAATGAGGTTTAAAAAAAACTTGTTGAACCCACCCCCGGGGAACCAGGCGCACATAGCACTTGGTCCTGATTGGCTCTGTCCTTTGGATCTAAGCAGCGTGGTTGGACAGCTTTGCTTTCCTCTTCCAACAACGCTGCTGGCAAGGAGACAAATACGGCGCATCCTGGAAAGTATTCACAGCGCTTCACTTTTTCCACATTTTGTTACGTTACAGCCTTATTCCAAAATGGATTAAATTCATTATTTTCATCAGAATTCTACAAAAAAAATACTACACAATGATAAGGTGAAAGGAGTTTGTTTGAAATCTTTGCAAATTTATTTAAAAAAAATAAAATGAAAATCCCATGTACATAAGTATTCCCAACCTTTGCCGTGATACTCAAAACTGAGCTCAGGTGCCTCCTGTTTCCACCGATCATCCTTGAGATGTTTCTACAACTAGATTGGAGTCCATCTGTGGTAAACTCAGTTGATTGAGCATGATTTGGAAAGGCACACACCTGTCTATAGAAGGTCCCACAGTTAACAGTGCATGTCAGAGCACAAACCAAGCCATGTAGTCCAAGGAATTGTCTGAAGACCCCCGAGACAGGATTGTATGGAGGCACAGATCTGGGGGAGGGTATAGAAGAATTTCTGCAGCACTGAAGGTCCCAATGAGCACAGTGGCCTCCGTCATCCATAAATGTAAGAAGTTTGGAACCACCAGGACTCTTCCTAGAGCGGGCCACCCGACCAAACTGAGCAATCGGGGTAGAAGGGCCTTGGTCAGGGAGGTGACCTAGAAACCGATGGTCCCTCTGACAGAGCTCCAGTGTTTCTCTGTGGAGTAGACATGCGCACTGACAAAAAATGTGTTCGTTTTCGTTTTTTGGATTTTTTTCAGAAATTTCGGGAATTTTCACATTTCGATTTTTTTTTTTTTTTTAGGGGAATTTCGGATTTCCGGATTTTGAATTTTCGGAACTCAGAATTTCCAAATTTTTGGATTTTTGGAATTCAAAGATTTGAAAGTCCAAAAATGTGAAAATCTAAAATAAAAAGAAAGAAAATCAGTTGAATTAATAATTAACTATTAAATTAACGAGTACGAATTTATCCGAAGTTACAAATTATCTGAAATAACAAATGCCGCATCTAAACAAATGGAACGGAACAAATTAATAATAATAAAAAGGTTTTATTGTTATTATTAGATCGTTATGTTCAATTTGGTTAGATGTGGCATTCGTTATTTCAGATAATTTAATTCGTAACTTTGGATAAATTCGTACTCGTTACGTTCACTAACAGACAAATTGAAAGGGAATTCCAATACCTATAATTTAATAGTTATTATTTAGAATTAAACAGATTTTCTGTCTTTTTTTTTCTGATTTTCGAATTTCCAAAAATTCGGAATTCGAAAATCCGGAATTCTAAATTCGGAAATCCGAAAATTTGGAAATTCGGAAATTTATAATTTCGCTAATTTTGACATTCGGAAATTGAAAAATTTATTCCGAATTTGTCAAAATTTGTTAAAAAAACAAGTTTGGAACTAAACGAATTGCACATGTCTACTGTGGAGAAAGGAGAACCTTCCTGAAGAACAACCATCTCTGCAGCACTCCACCAATCAGGCCTGTGTGGTAGAGTGGCCAGACGGAAGCCACTCCTCAGTAAAAGGCACATGACAGCCCGCCTGGAGTTTGCCAAAACGCACTTGATGGACTCTCCGACCCTGAGAAACAAAATACTCTGATCTGATGAAACAATGATTGAACTCTTTGGCCTGAATGGCAAGCGTCATGTCTGGAGGAAACCGCTCATCACCTGGCCAAAACCATCTCTACAGTGAAGCATGATGGTGGCAGCATCATGCTGTGGGGATGTTTTTTAGAGGCAGGAACTGGGAGACTGGTCAGGATCAAGGGAAAGCTGAGTGCAGCAATGTACAGAGACATCCTTGATGTAAACCTGCGCCAGAGCCCTCTGGACCTCAGACTGGGGGGAAGGTTCATCTTGCAACAGGACAACAACCCTAAGCACACAGCCAAGATAACAAAGGTGTGGCTACAGGACAACTCTGTGAATGTCCTTGAGTGTCCAAGCCAGAGCCCAGACTTGAACCCAATTGAACATCTCTGGAGAGATATGAAAATGGCTGGGCACCGGCGCTCCCCATCCAATCTGATGGAGCTTGAGAGGTTGATAGGTGTGCCAAGCTTGTAGCATCATACTCAAAAAGACTTGAGGTTGTAATTGTTGCCAAAGGTGCTTCACCAAAGTATTGAGCAAAGGCTGTGAATATTTATGTACATTTTTTGGGGGGGTTTTATTTTTAATAAATTTGCAAAGATTGCAAACAAACTTCTTTCATGTTGTCATTGTGGGGTATTGTTTGTTAAATTTGCAGGAAAATAATGAATTTAGTCAATTTTAGAATAAGGCTGTAACATAATAAAATGTGGAAAAAAGTGAAGTGCTGGAATACTTTCCGGATGCACTATATATAATTAGGAATGGTTGACCACACTTGTCTCTCACTCTACTCATTTCTCAGGGAATAACAATACAAAGCACGCTGTGATCCAGCCAGAGCCTGCAGATGGGAGGTACTCGGAGCAGTGTGCTTTATAGTGTTCACCCCGGTTCTACACCATTGGCCCTGGTCAGTGCACTCACATTAGAGTAGATCTATCAGCTCTGGTAGGGCTGTGTGATCTATCTGCCGTCCTTGTGATGTATCAGGCAGTAGATAGATCACACAGTCCTGCCAGAGCTGATAGATCCACCTCTATTGCGGGTACAGTGACCAGGCTCAATGGTGGTGGATGTGAGAGGTGGCGGTAGGCATCAGGGGTAGAGTGGATGTGAGAGGAGGCAGTAGGCATCAGGAGTAGAGTGGACGTGAGAGGAGGCAGTAGACATCAGGAGTAGAGTGGATGTGAGAGGAGGCAGCAGGGATCAGGGGTAGAGTGGATGTAAGAGGAGGCAGCAGGGATCAGGGGTAGAGTGGATGTTAGAGGAGGCATCAGGGGTAGAGTGGATGTGAGAGGAGGCAGCAGGGGTAGAGTGTCTGGATGTGAGAGGAGGCAGCAGGGATCAGGGGTAGAGTGGATATGAGAGGAGGCAGTAGGGATCAGGGGTAGAGTGGATATGAGAGGAGGCAGCAGGGATCAGGGGTAGAGTGGATGGGAGAGGAGGCAGCAGGGATCAGGGGTAGAGTGGATGTGAGAGGGGGCAGCAGGGGTAGAGTGGATATGAGAGGAGGGATCAGGAGTAGAGTGGATGTGAAAGAAGGCAGCAGGGATCAGGGGTAGAGTGGATATGAGAGGAGGCAGCAGGGATCAGGGGTAGAGTGGATATGAGAGGAGGCAGCAGGGATCAGGGGTAGAGTGGATGTGAGAGGAGGCAGCAGGGGTAGAGTGGATATGAGAGGAGGCAGCAGGGATCAGAGGTAGAATGGATGTGAGAGGAGGCAGCAGGGATCAGGGGTAGAGTGGATGTGAGAGGAGGCAGCAGGGATCAGAGGTAGAGTGTCTGGATGTGAGAGGAGGCAGCAGGGATCAGGGGTAGAGTGGATGTGAGAGGAGGCAGCAGGGATCAGGGGTAGAGTGGATGTGAGAGGAGGCAGCAGGGATCAGAGGTAGAGTGTCTGGATGTGAGAGGAGGCAGCAGGGATCAGAGGTAGAGTATCTGGATGTGAGAGGAGGCAGCAGGGATCAGAGGTAGAGTGGATGTGAGAGGGGGCAGCAGGGATCAGGGGTAGAGTGGATGTGAGAGGGGGCAGCAGGGATCAGGGGTAGAGTGGATGTGAGAGGGGGCAGCAGGGATCAGGGGTAGAGTGGATGTGAGAGGGGGCAGCAGGGATCAGGGGTAGAGTGGATGTGAGAGGGGGCAGCAGGGATCAGGGGTAGAGTGGATGTGAGAGGGGGCAGCAGGGATCAGGGGTAGAGTGGATGTGAGAGGGGGCAGCAGGGATCAGGGGTAGAGTGGATGTGAGAGGGGGCAGCAGGGATCAGGGGTAGAGTGGATGTGAGAGGGGGCAGCAGGGATCAGGGGTAGAGTGGATGTGAGAGGGGGCAGCAGGGATCAGGGGTAGAGTGGATGTGAGAGGGGGCAGCAGGGATCAGGGGTAGAGTGGATGTGAGAGGGGGCAGCAGGGATCAGGGGTAGAGTGGATGTGAGAGGAGGCAGCAGGGATCAGGGGTAGAGTGGATGTGAGAGGAGGCAGCAAGGATCAGAGGTAGAGTGGATGTGAGAGGAGGCAGCAAGGATCAGAGGTAGAGTGGATGTGAGAGGAGGCAACAGGGATCAGGGGTAGAGTGGATATGAGAGGAGGCAGCAGGGATCAGGGGTAGAGTGGATATGAGAGGAGGCAGCAGGGATCAGGGGTAGAGTGGATGTGAGAGGAGGCAGCAGGGATCAGGGGTAGAGTGGATATGAGAGGAGGCAGCAGGGATCAGGGGTAGAGTGGATGTGAGAGGGGGCAGCAGGGATCAGGGGTAGAGTGGATGTGAGAGGAGGCAACAGGGATCAGAGGTAGAGTGGATGTGAGAGGAGGCAACAGGGGTAGAGTGGATATGAGAGGAGGCAGCAGGGATCAGGGGTAGAGTGGATGTGAGAGGGGGCAGCAGGGATCAGGGGTAGAGTGGATGTGAGAGGGGGCAGCAGGGATCAGGGGTAGAGTGGATGTGAGAGGAGGCAGCAGGGATCAGGGGTAGAGTGGATGTGAGAGGGGGCAGCAGGGATCAGGGGTAGAGTGGATGTGAGAGGAGGCAGCAGGGATCAGGGGTAGAGTGGATATGAGAGGAGGCAGCAGGGATCAGGGGTAGAGTGGATGTGAGAGAAGGCAGCAGGGATCAGAGGTAGAGTGGATGTGAGAGGAGGCAGCAGGGATCAGGGGTAGAGTGGATGTGAGAGGAGGCAGCAGGGATCAGGGGTAGAGTGGATGTGAGAGGAGGCAGCAGGGATCAGAGGTAGAGTGGATGTGAGAGGGGGCAGCAGGGATCAGGGGTAGAGTGGATGTGAGAGGAGGCAGCAGGGATCAGGGGTAGAGTGGATGTGAGAGGAGGCAGCAGGGATCAGAGGTAGAGTGGATGTGAGAGGGGGCAGCAGGGATCAGGGGTAGAGTGGATGTGAGAGGAGGCAGCAGGGATCAGGGGTAGAGTGGATGTGAGAGGGGGCAGCAGGGATCAGGGGTAGAGTGGATGTGAGAGGAGGCAGCAGGGATCAGGGGTAGAGTGGATATGAGAGGAGGCAGCAGGGATCAGGGGTAGAGTGGATGTGAGAGGAGGCAGCAGGGATCAGGGGTAGAGTGGATGTGAGAGGGGGCAGCAGGGATCAGGGGTAGAGTGGATGTGAGAGGAGGCAGCAGGGATCAGGGGTAGAGTGGATATGAGAGGAGGCAGCAGGGATCAGGGGTAGAGTGGATGTGAGAGGAGGCAGCAGGGATCAGGGGTAGAGTGGATGTGAGAGAAGGCAGCAGGGATCAGAGGTAGAGTGGATGTGAGAGGGGGCAGCAGGGATCAGGGGTAGAGTGGATGTGAGAGGAGGCAGCAGGGATCAGGGGTAGAGTGGATGTGAGAGGAGGCAGCAGGGATCAGGGGTAGAGTGGATATGAGAGGAGGCAGCAGGGATCAGGGGTAGAGTGGATGTGAGAGGAGGCAGCAGGGATCAGGGGTAGAGTGGATGTGAGAGGAGGCAGCAGGGATCAGGGCAGTGGCGGAACTACCGCCATAGCGACACACACGGCCGCTATGGGGCCCGCAGCTGAGAGGGGCCCGTGGGAAGGATGAGGAATGAATACTGTGGGGGGGGGGCCGAGCACCTCCCGCACGGTCCCCCGGACAGTGGAAGTGAGGAGAGGAAGAGGCAAGCTGTCTGTACGAGCAGAGAGCTGCAAAAGCTTTCATTTGAATGTCCTGTGTTCCCGGGGCTCACCGTCACATAGCCCCACCTCTTGGCCCAGTGCCTTTGATAGACAGAACACCGGTCCAATGTGGGACATGTGACGTCATCAAAGGCTCCGGGCCAAGAGGTGGGGCTATGTGACGGTGAGCCCCGGGAACACAGGACATTCAAATGAAAGCTATTACAGCTCTCTGCTCGTACAGACAGCTTGCCTCTTCTTCTCCTCGCTTCCCCTGGCTGGGGGACCGTGCGGGCGGTGCTCGCCCCCCCCCCCCCCCCCACTCTGAGGCAGTCCCACGCTTGCCAGCAGCCATTTGAGGGCTCCAGTATGCATTCCTCATCCTCCCCGGTAGTTCCGCCACTGGCTCGCCTCTTCCTCTGCACAGGTGAGGCTGCATTGTGACTGCACATTCATTCAGCATTTCTCTAGTTAAATTCTAACATTAGTCATTGGTTACATAAAGGAAAATTACCAGATCATTTAGATCTTTACAAATGCTGATCTTTTAATTCGTGCTATATGGTAATTTTTTGAATTGGCAAAGAAACCAATGTTTGAAAAAAATGTTATGTCTAAAGAACATGTAATGTATAGTGCATTTTTGCATGTAGGAATTATCTTCACTACATATTTCTGTATTTTTTTTTTTACAGCTATAAAGGTAGCAGTATTAGTGTTTGCGTTTTTAAACGATAACTTAAAGCGGGAGTCCGCCGTTTTTTTTTTTTTTTAAAAGCCAGCAGCTACAAATACTGCAGCTGCTGACTTTTAAAATAATGACACTTACCCGCCCAGCGCGCCCGTGATGTCGGCACCCGAAGCCGATCCCTCGATCGTTTCTCGGGTGCTGCCGCCGCCATCTTGGGTATGGGAATCAGGAAGTGGAGCCTTGCGGCTTCATTTCCCGGTTCCCTACTGCGCATGCGCGAGTCGCGCTGCGTAATAAGGATGGTCCCCGCTGTCTCTGGGATCCGTGTGTTTCCCAGCAGACAGCGGGGGACCTTCGGAAAGGGGCGTACATTCTGCGGAAAGGGGCGTAGCTTCTGCAGATATCTATGCCGGAAGTGGGTGCAGATACCTGTACTGTACAGGTACCTGCACCCTCCTCCCCCCTGAAAGGTGCCAATTGTGGCGCCGGAGGGGGGGAGGGTTCCAATGAGCGGAAGCTCCACTTTAGGGTGGAGCTCCGCTCTAATTTTTCACTTAGAATGAAAATGAGGGAAAGAAAAAAAATCGCTAGGTTGATTGGTTGAAAAGGGACAGTTGGTAGATTCAACCCTATAATGAAAAATCTCACTTTTATTCTATCCAAGTAAAGGTATAAACCTCTGCCAAATGCAATGGGGCTGATTTACTAAATGAGTAGAGAATGTTTACTCTCAAAAGTGGTTATGCTAAGCCAGCCTTTCTCAGCCTTTTCAACACAAAGGAACCCCTCAAATAACTTTTCAGTTTGAGAGAACCCCTGCTAAAAAAGGACTATATCTACAACTCATGATATACTAGTATGATGGTCAGTGGTAAGAATGGTCCTTACACTTGTGGTCATTGGGAAGAATTACCTCCTTACAGATAGCTAAAAAGATCAATGGTGTCAGTGGGAACTTATCTGAGACAGAAATTAATCAAGGAACCCATAGCAACCTCTGGAGAAACCCTAGTTGATAAACCCTGTGCTAGGCTAATGTTTAGTAATTCCTTTATTAATATTAGAGTGTAGCACCCTCAACCTTAGGTAGGCACGTGCTAGGTGTAGGTTTTGTGTAAGCTGCCAGCACAGGTAAATTTAAGAAGGCCTATGCTGTGAGCTAGGTCTGTTTGTTTTGATCTGGGGGCAGGGGAGTGGTTTAGTATAGCAGCAGGTGACTGATATGTGCCTCAGTTCTTGGGTGCCTCCTCTTTTTCCAGGGAGAAGGTTCTGGAAAAGGGGCATGGCAGAGAGCTGGAGTGCCATGAGGTGCATGTGGGAGCTCCGACCAATCCCCAACTAGGACTCCTTCATATACCCATGGTCAACCTGCTGTGGGAGGAGTTGTCGGCTGGATAAACTGGATGATGGAGTGTTAGACTGTTGTGTCTGAGGGAACCCCCTTTCTTGGGGGGGGGGTGTACCTCAGGCAGGGTGCTCGGGGCTGGGAGGGAGCCTCTCCTTACACGGTTATGGAGAGGTGTCTGGGAACAGGAGTCAGAAAGGACAGCTGGTCAGCATGTCCTGAGTAAAGTCATTCAGGAGGGATCCAGGCCAGGTATCGGTGAGTGGAAATCACAGTGGAAAGCTCTGGAAGAGACATGCCAGAAGTTGGATGTAGAGCCAGAGCCCCCCACTCTGAGGCAGTCCCACGCTTGCCAGCAGCCATTTGAGGGCTCCAGTATGCATTCCTCATCCTCCCCGGTAGTTCCGCCACTGGCTCGCCTCTTCCTCTGCACAGGTGAGGCTGCATTGTGCACCGGTCACGCTGCATTGGGCACAGGTGAGGCTGCATTGGGCACAGGTGAGGCTGCATTGGGCACAGGTGGGCACAAGTGAGACTGCATTGGGCACAGGTGAGGCTGCAAAGGGCACAGGTGAGGCTGTATTGGGCATGGATCACGATGCATTGGGCACAGGTGGGCACAGGTGAGGCTGTATTGGGCACGGGCAGGCCATGCTGCATTGGGCACAGGTGAGATTACATTGGGCACAGGTGAGGCTGCATTGGGCATGGGACATTCTGCATTGGGCACAGACAGGTCATGCTGCATTGGGCACAGGTGAGGCTGCATTGGGCACAGGTCACGTTACAATGGGCACAGGTGATGCTGCATTGGGCACAAGCCACACTGCATTGGGCACAGGTGAGGCTGTATTGGGCACTGGGCACGCTGCATTGGGCACAAGTGGGCACAGGTGAGGCAGTGTTGGGCACAGGTGAGGCAGTATTGGGCACGGGCAGGCCACGCTGCATTGGGAACAGGCAGGCCACATTGGGTACAGGTGAGGATTATTGAAGCGCTAACACCAGCTGTTTGGAGTATCTTTATCTGTTGATTGTTAAACTTTCTGGAATACGTATATTGCTATTGTGGTGTAGGATCTGGGCCTGTTGTCCCTCCATCCCCTTTCTTTGCTTCCTTCCTTCCTCATTCATCTCAGACTCAAACCACACCCCCTTTGAGCCACGCATTTTAAACCACGCCCACTATTTAATTTAAGCCCCACCATTTTTTGTGGGGGGGGGGGGGGCCCATACAACATTTTGCTATGGGGCCCTGTGATTTCTAGTTACGCCCCTGGATCAGGGGTAGAGTGGATGTGAGAGAAGGCAGTAGGGATCAGAGGTAGAGTGTCTGGATGTGAGAGGAGGCAGCAGGGATCAGGTGTAGAAGGATTGGGGTGACTTCCGCTTGCAGATTCAAATGTATGTAAAAGACAAGGAAAGAGAAATGGCGCCACTAAGTGGTATTCGTTTATAGCTCTCTTAAAAATAAAGATAATATCCACTCACAGTGTGTGATCCAAAAACCAGCATGTGATGCAATTCCATTAGATGACAGCCTTTCCCCAGCTCAGGCACTTCCTCATGCAGATAGCCTCTTGCCAGGAACCAGAAGGGCCATTCTACATGAAAATTGTCAGGGTGGAAGCAGAGCACCAGGATGGTGGAATGATGTCAGAAAAGGCATTTCAACATGTTTCGGGATGTTTCTGCCCCTTTTCTCTAGCCTGCCTAAAACGTACAGACTTCAGAACAAATAGGCTCCAGGCGCCATTTTGGAGGAGATCAAACCAGTGCCGCCACATTGGTGGAGACCAAATATAAAGTGCATAATAGTGCCATCTTGGTGGAGTCCAAATAAAAGAAGCTTCAGGGCGCCAAGTTAACAGGGACAAACAGCTTCAATTTTGGAAAAGATAAAAATGGCGCCGCCATATTTTTGGAGGCCAACTACACTTAGTTGGTGGCGTGGTAAACTGAACCAGTGCTTCTTAGCAAATCAGCTGGGTTCTCTCTAACTTGAAGACAGTGCAAAAGAACTCGCTTATCATTCGTTATTAAGACTTTTGGAAAATTTGGATATTCAAGAGGAGAGGGAATATTAGCATTTAGAGGTTATCAGGCCTCATATAGCTTGGTTGATGACCACTGGGCAGCTGGTACTGCTGATCTGGTCAACTGGAGCTCTCTGGTTAACAGGATAGGTACCAGGAAGAGCTGGATAATACGTTCCATTTACAGCAGGGGTCCCCAAACTTTTGAAACAAAGGGCCAGTTTGCTGCCCTTCAAGCTTTAGGGGGTGGACTGTGGCCATTAGGAGTAGAAAACTCCCCGACAATGTCTTAGGCTTGATGGTTATTGGGAGTAAAATAAAAATTATTTCATTGGTGTCAGTGAGAGCAATAGTCTTTCATAATGGGTATCAGTGCGAGAATTAGTTCCTCATCTCTTGTGTCAGTAAAAGGAATAGTACTCCATTGTTGGTGTCAGTGGGAAAAATAGTGCACCAAGAGCCAGATAAAGGAAAGCAAAGGGCCACATTCGGCCCGTGGACCGCAGATAGGGGACCACTGATTTACAGCAATGGCGAGAGACTGAATACACTATTGATATTCACTAAGATTTACACGAAGTCCAAGGAAGAAATGTGGAGAATTAAACACCCAACTATTTTTCTTGGTCATAATTGAGACGTAATAAATGGGGGGGGGGGGGGGGCACATAGTAATGAGGTAAAGCATTGGGCCTCTCTGTTCTGGTCAATTGGAGAAGTACCAGGAAGAGCTGGATAAAATGTTCCTTTCACAGTAATGGAGACTTAAAGTGGTTGTAAACCCTTACAAACCACTTTGACCTACAAGTAAGCCTAGATTAAGGCTTACCTGTAGGTCCCAGAAATATCTCCCAAACCTATACGGTTTAGAAGATATTTGCCCGACGGGCACCGCTATCTATGGCGCATGCGCCGTAGACAGCGGCGCGCAGGCGCACTGAGCGGGGCATCGTCGATGACGGCAATGCCGCGAGTCTCGGCTCCCGTGCACATGCGCAGGAGTGACGCCATCGCTGCTCCGGCGAATCACAGCGCCGGAGCAGCGAGACCCACGGAGACCCACCAAGAAGATGGACACTCGGAACTACAGGGGACATCGGTGACTTCGCTGGCTCCTGTGTCAGGTAAGTGACACATAATGGACTACTATGTGATGCATAGTAGTCCATTATGCTTTGCCTTTACAGGGAATGAAAGAGGAAGTAAACTCATCAGGGTTTACTTCCTCTTTAATACACTACTAATCTTTGCTGAGATCTACAAGTATTTCAAAGAAGAAGCATGGAGAACCAAACCCCCAACATATTTTCCTGGTCATTTTTGAGATGTAATGGATAGGGGGACACATAATGATGAAGTGGAGCTATGGGTAGTTGGATCTCTGTTCTGGTCATGTAGACAACCAACAATAAGAGATAGATCTAACAGCACTTGTTTGAATTCTGATGGATCATTATTGTTGAGATTTGTGTATTGCCTTCCTTAGAACCTTTCTCACCTCTTGGTTCCTCAAGCTGTATATAAGTGGATTCAGCATGGGTATCATCACGGAGTAGAAAACAGAGGCCACCTTATCTCTTTTGTCAAACGCAGCAGTAGGAGGACGCAAGTAGATAAAAAATACAGTTCCGTAGAAGATGGAAATACACATGATATGTGAAGAGCACGTACTGAAGGCCTTCTGCCTACCTTCAGCCGAATTCATCCGTAAGATAGAAGCCACTATGAGAGAGTATGAGGATAGAACGGTCACCATGGAACCTATACCACAAGAACATGTGAAGAAGACTGTTACAGTGTCACATGGAAAAGTTCTAGAGCAGGACAATTTGAGAAGTGGAGGGATGTCACAGTAAAAATGGTCTATAACGTTTGATCCACAGTAGTTGAGACTGAACACACAGCTGGTCTGCACTGAGGACTGCAAGAAGCCAATACATGTAGCCAGGATGACCAAACCCCAACATTTCTTCCAGGTCATTATTGAGTTATAGTGGAGAGGGTGGCATATAGCAGCGTATCGGTCGTACGACATCCCTGAGAGCAGAAGAGCCTCTGTGACTGCCAGGCCAGCAAAGAAAAATAGTTGAACGGCACAGCCTTTGTAGGAGATGGGCTTTCTATCAGACCACAGGTCACACAGCATCTTTGGCATTATCACGGAGGAGTAGCATAGGTCAACTGCAGACAGGTAACTCAAGAAATAGTACATTGGGGTATGGAAGCTGGAGGTGAGTTGGACCAGAGTAATCATGCCAGTATTGCCAACAAGAGTCACAACATATACAAGTGTGAAGAATATGAAAAGGAACGGGACAAGCCTTCCATCTTTGGTCAGTCCAGAAAATTGGAAAAAGCTAACTTGAGTGGTGTTGGTGACTGCCATTATATTGTCTGTAGTGGAATTATTAATTACAGGTCAGGAGCCTGCAATACAAAATAAGTAAAAATAGTAAAATAAGTCTGTCGGCCATCCCATCTTTGTAAAGAATGCAGCATGTGAATATATGTTTGAAATTTTTCCTAACATTCCCTGACCATGAGCACAAAATCCTATATATGCGGGCTCCTCCATTGGGCTGGTGCGTAATCTCTTTTTTTTTTGAGAACCCAACCTCATGTATACCTGCTTCTTGAAAGTCAGACATGAGTAAACCTTTTTTAATGTCCTCATTAAGCAATTTGTAGTTGTCGGTGGGGGGTTGAGAGTAAAGCCTGGTACACACGATGAGATTTTTTTTGTGCATTCTAGTCTAATATCGAAAATGAAGAGGCTACTCAACTTCTTATATGACAGAATACAACTTAGGAAGTGATGTAATGTGTTGAATTGTTATGTAATGTATTCTTTCTGAGCATTCGTATTCTTGCTCTTACAATTTTTTTCAGACGAAAACTGTACTAATTAATCTGTCGTTGTGTTCACGTACAATAAAAATTTTCTAACCTGCACCTTTAGGTTATGTCATGTGGAAAATCTGAATCGACTGTTAAAAGCACTATACTAATGATCATACAGTGCCTTGCAAAAGTATTCACCACCCCCCTTGGCTTTTTACCTATTTTGTTACATTACAGCCTTTAGTTCAATGTTTTTTTAATCTGAATTATATGTGATGGATCAGAACACAATAGTCTAAGTTGGTGAAGTAAAATTAGAGAAAAATATACATAAAATTATTTTTCAGAAATAAAAAACTGATAATTGGCATGTGCGTATGTATTCACCCCCTTTGTTATAAAGCCCATAAAAAGCTCTGGTGCAACCAATTATCTTCACATTATTAGTAAAATAATGTCCACCTGTGTACAATCTAAGTGTCACATGAACTGTCATTACATATACACACCTTTTTGAAAGGCCCCAGAGGCTGCAACACCTAAGCAAGAGCCACCACTAACCAAACACTGCCATGAAGACCAAGGAACTCTCCAAACAAGTAAGGGACAATGTTGTTGAGAAGTACAAGTCAGGGTTGGGTTATAAAAAAATATCCAAATCTTTGATGATCCTTAGGAGCACCATCAAATCTACCATAACCAAATGGAAAGAACATGGCACAACAGCAAACCTGCCAAGAGACGGCCGCACATCAAAACTCACAGACCGGGCAAAGATGGCATTAATCAGAGAGGCAGTACAGAGACCTAAGGTAACCCTGGAGGAGCTGCAGAGTTTCACAGCAGAGACTGGAGTATCTGTACATAGGATGACAATAAGCCGTACGCTCCATAGAGTTGGGCTTTATGGCAGAGTGGCCAGAAGAAAGCCATTATTTTCAGTATAAAACAAAATGGCATGTTTTGAGTTTGCGAAAATGCATGTGGGAGACTCCCAAAATGTATGGAGGAAGGTGTTCTGGTCTGATGAGACAAAAATTGAACTTTTTGTCCATCAAAGAAAACGTTATGTCTGGCGCAAACCCAACACATCACATCACCCAAAGAACACCATCCCCACTGTGAAACATGGTGGTGGCAGTATCATGTTGGGGGGATGTTTTTCAGCAGTCGGGCCTGGGAAACTGGTCAGAGTTGAGGGAAAGATGGATGGTGCTAAATACAGGGATATTCTTGAGCAAAACCTGTACCACATGGTGTGTGATTTGAGGCTAGGACGGAGGTTCACCTTCCAGCAGGACAATGACCCCAAACACACTGCTAAAGCAACACTTGAGTGGTTTAAGGGGAAACATGTAAATGTATTGGAATGGCCTAGTCAAAGCCCAGACCTCAATCCAATAGAAAATCTGTGGTCAGACTTTAAAGAATGCTGTTTATATGCACAAATCATCCAACTTGAATGAGCTGGAGCAGTTTTGCAAGGGGGGATGGGCAAAAATCCCAGTGGTAAGATGTAGCAAGCTCATAGAGACTTATCCACAGCGACTTGGAGCTGTGATAGCCGCAAAAGGTGGATCTACAAAGTATTGACTTTAGGGGGGTGAATAGTTATGCACATTGACTTTTTCTTATTACCATTGACATGTTCTTGTTATGAAATGCTGTATTCGTTTTATGCCAGATGCAACGGGACGCACACCTTCCAAAAAGTTACATTTTTATCTCATCAGTTCACAGAACATTTGCCTAAAAGTCTTGGGGATAATCAAGATTTTTTTGGTAAATGTGAGACTTTGCATTCTTTTTGGTCAGCAGTGGCTTTGGCCTTGGAACTCTCCTATGGATGGCATTTTTGCCCAGTCTCTTTCCTATTGTTGAATCGTGAACACTGATCTTACCTGAGGCAAGTGAGGCCTGCAGTTCTTTAGATGTTGTTCTGTGTTCTTTTATGACCTCCTGGATGAGTCGTCGTCATGTTCTTGGAGTCATTTTTGTAGGTCGGCCACTCCTGGGAAGGCTCACCAATATTCCTAGTAATTTCCAGTTGTGGATAATGGCTCTCCCCATGGTTCACTGGCAGGGCAGGACTTAGGGTGGTGGGGGCCCCTGGGCTTGAGTCACTTTCGGGCTCTACCTTCTATACATTACCATATTTATCGGCGTATAACACGTGCTGGCATATAACACGCACTCCAAATTTAGGAGGGAATTTTAAGGATAAAACTTTTAGGAGGGAAGTTTAAGGAAAAAACTTACATTTAAATGCCCATCAATGCAGCCTTATCGGTGTCCATCTGCAGCCTTGTCCAGTGCCATTTGCAGCCTTGTCATTTGCAGGCTTCTCATTGCAGTCTTGAAGTTTAAAAATGGCGCTGCCGAGATACAGAGTCCTGTGTATCTCGGCGGCTCTCGGGCCCTCTCGCAGTCCCGAGCGGAGCCGATAGTAGTCGAGTGTACTCGGCTCGGCTCACAGTCATGCCCAGTCCCTGTGTTATGTCCATCATAGGGCGGGACTGGGCATAACTGTGAGCGAAGCCGGGTACACTCGGCTATGAATCTTGGCGGGGCCCCCTATTGGGTGGGGCCCACGGGCTTGAGCCCAGTCAAGCCCAATGGTAAGTCCTGCCCTGTTCACTGGAGTTCCAGAGCCTTAGAAATGGCTTTGAAACCCTTCCTAGACCGATACGTGTACATTACTTTGTGTCTAATCTGTTCTTGATTTTTTTTTAGATGGTGGCATGATGTGTGGCTTTTTGTAATCTGTTAGCGTGCTTTACATTGCCAGACAGCTTCTATTTATGTGATATCTTGATTCAACAGGTCTGGCGGTAATCAGGCCTGGGTGTGGCAAGTGAATTTTAACTCAGCTTTCCAAACAATTTTGGTTAACCACAGTTCATTTGTGAGTCAGCATGGGAGGGGGCAATTACTTTTTCACAGGCAGGTTTGAACAGCTTTTTTTCCCTTAATAGAAATAATAATTTAAAAACAGCATTTTGGATTTACTCGGTGTAATACTTTGTGTAATATTAACATTCGTTAGATGATCTGCATTATTTAAGTGTGAGACATATGCTAAAAAAATCAGGAAGGGGGCAAATACTTTTTCACAGCACTGTATATATGTAACCCCTGTTTTATTTGTGCCCTCCTTCTTGGTCCCATCTGCCCTGTTGTGTGCTGAAACCCCCTCAATAAACACATTGGGTCTGGTGTGCTTAGCCTCTGTGCTCTTGGTTCAAAACAGATTACAGCACACACATACAAAAATGACATTTATCCTGCAAGGCTACTTAAAAACACCTGAACATATTCAAAAATACGGGGGTTTGGTCACACTATATGGTCCTATAGTGCTAAGCCCACTTACTGCGACAAAGTACCCCGAATTAGTGGGCTCTGAGGCAATTTAGTTTGCATATGTAGCGCTATACAAGTTATTCATTCATTCATTCACTGTCTGTATCGACAATGCTTCCTGATACTGCATATGAAGAGATGTTTTATATATTTTATCCAGAAAAACAATTACCATCAGTCCCGGGGGCTGCAATTATTATATGTTGCAAAGAAGCCAATTAGTGAGTGATCTTCCTTTATCGGTGGAGCAATGGCAAAATAAAATGAAAATGAATAAAAATATGCATTTGGAACCCCCCTAGTGGCATCCAATAAGAAGAGGTCCCCTGTTAAAAGATCAAAAGTTATATATATATATATATATATATATACACAGTGTCTCACAAAAGTGAGTACACCCCTCACATTTATGTAAATATTTTCTTCTATCTTTTCATGTGACAACACTGAAGAAATGTCTACAATGTAAAGTAGTGAGTGTACAGCTTGTATAACAGTGTAAATTTGCTGTCCCCTCAAAATAACTCAACACACAGCCATTAATGTCTAAACCTCTGGCAACAAAAGTGAGTACACCCCTAAGTGAAAATGTCCAAATCGGGCCCAATTAGCCGGTTTCCCTCCCCGATGTCATGTGATTTGTTAGTGCTACAAGGTCTCAGGTGTGAATGGGGAGCAGGTGTGTTAAATTTGGTTTTCTCGCTCTCACTCACTCATAATGGTCACTGGAAGTTCAACATGGCACCTCATAGCAGAGAACTCTCTGAGGAACCTGAAAAAAAAATTGTTTCTCTACATAAAGGTGGCCTAGGCTATAAGATGATTGCCAAGACCCTGAGAGCTGCAGCATGGTGGCCAAGACCATACAGCGGTCTAACAGAACAGGCCTCGCCATGGCCAACCAAAGAAGTTGAGTGCACGTGCTCAGCGTCATATCCAGAGGTTGTCTTTGGGAAATAGACATATGAGTGTTGCCAGCATTGCTGCAGAGGTTGAAGGGGTGGGGGGTCAACCTGTAAGTGCTCAGACCATACGCCGCACACTGCATCAAATTGGTCTGCATGGCTGTTGTCCCAGCAGGAAGCCTCTTCTAAAGATGATGCACAAGAAAGCCAGCAAACAGTTTGCTGAAAACAAGCAGACTAAGGACATGGATTACTGGAACCATGTCCTGTGGTCTGATGACACCAAGATAAAATGATTTGGTTCAGATGGTGTCAGGCGTGTGTAGCAGCAACCAGGTGAGGAGTACAAAGACAAGTGTGTCTTGCCTACAGTCAAACATGGTGGTGGGAGTGTCATGGTCTGGGACTGCATGAGAGCTATAGTTCATTGAGGCAACCACGAATGCCAACGTGTACTGTGACATACTACAGGAGAACATTATTCCCTCCCTTCGGAGACAGGGCAGCAGGGCAATATTCCAACATGATAATAATCGCAAACACACCTCAAGACGACCACTGCCTTGCTAAAGAAGCTGAGGGTAAAGGTGATGGACTGGCCAAGCATGTCTCCAGACCTAACCCCAATTGAGCATCTGTGGGGCATCCTCAAACAGAAGGTGGAGGAGCACAAGGTCTCTAACATCCAGCAGCTCTGTGATGTCATCATGGAAGAGTGGAAGAGGACTCCAGTGACAACCTGTGAAGCTCTGGTGAACTCCATGCCCAAGAGGGTTGTCAGAGAAGTTACCTGGTTGGTCGCGGTGCTGGTGTGCGTCGATGTGCGATGGTGCGCGCTGGCGCGCGTGTTCCTGTGCACGCAGATGTGCACCTGTGCACGCTCCTGTTAGCGCCGGTGCGCGCTGTGGTGTGCGCTCCTGGTGACACTGGTGTGTGCGCTGGTGGTCGGACGCGCGCGCGTGCGGGTGCGTGTGCGCTTATACACGTGCGCGGTGTTTGGCACCGATCGGCCTATTTAGGTCTGCCCCACACTCCATTCAAGTGCTGCCTGATCATCAGCTCCTCCTTTCCCTGCTCCATTGCCTGTATCTGCATTCCTGTATCTCCGATCTCCTGACGACCCGGCTTGCTCTTGGGACACCCCTGATCTCCGCCTGCACCTGACCTCGGCCTGTTCTGACCTCGCTCCTGCCTGTTCCTATTGTACTGTTGCTGCCCGCCTGTTGCCGAATCCTGCCTGTACCTGGACCCGCCTGCTCAGCTCCTGCTCCGCACCCAATTGCCTGTGTCTCAACCTGCTTCTTCAGGGTTCATCCTACTTCCAGCGGATCCTCTTCATAGGCTCTCAAACCACTCTGCACTCCCAGCCACCTGTCTACTCTAAAAGGGGTTGTGAGTCGGACACGTACGGGAGACCACCCTCTGCCCAAGCGGACTCACTGGTCTGGTAAGTGGAAGTCTGACAGTATCAGGCAGCCATGACCGAGTCCGGGCAGGGGGCTTCCCCCATGGACGAACTATGCAGACATCTGGCTGGTCTGACCCAAGCCGTAAAGAACCTCCAGGAAGGTTACTCAAGATTGGAAGAGCAATTTCAAGCCCTATCCTCTTCATCTAATCCCCAGGGAACATCTTCAGCCGGGCTTTCACCCGCACCCTCCGCAGTGATGCTTCCTCCAGAGCCACGAGTACCTACGCCCGAGAGATTTACCGGAGAACGCAACAAGTACCGTTCATTCCGCAATGCCTGTGAGCTTTATTTTGCACTACAACCTCGCACATTCTCTCTTGAAGCAACTAAGGTGGGCTTTGTGATATCCCTGTTGTCCGGTGAGCCCCAGACCTGGGCCCACCGCCTACTGGAGCAGAAGTCTGGGTCCCTGGATAGCCTTGATTCCTTCTTCTTGACGATGTCCCAGCTATATGAGGACCCTCAATTGACAGCAACTGCAGAAGCCGCACTGCATTCTCTCCAACAAGGTCGCAGGGCGGCCGAGGACTATGCGGTTGAGTTCAGACGCTGGAGTTCCGACACGGATTGGAACGATGCCGCCCTGTGCCACCAATTCCGGATGGGGCTATCTGACCCACTCAAGGATGAGTTGGCACGAGTGGGGATACCTCAATCCTTGGATGAGCTTATCAATCTCTCCATCCAGATTGATCGTCGCTTAAGGGAGCGTCGGTCGGAGAGATCTTCCAGCCATTTCTGCCCCACTTGGATGCTCCCCAAGGTTCCAAGTTCTGCCGGTCAGTTTCCACCCACCTCTACTGCTCCAGCTCAAGAAGCTCCTGAACCAATGCAGCTTGGTTTGCTCCGGCCCTCGCTGACCCCTGAAGAAAAACAGCGCAGACGTACCCACAACCTGGGCACTATGTAAGGGCCTGCCCCAACAAGACACGTAAGTGTGTAACCACTTCTTCCATGTGTGCATCTGTTCTGTATAAACCCAGTTCTCACCTTGCTCTTCTCATCACATTACAGCTTCCAGGAGGGAATATTCCAGTGTCAGCTATCATTGATTCCGGAGCATGCAGCTGTCTTATCGATCAGACCTTCGCTGCCAACCATCATATCCCGCTTCAACCCAAGGCCCAGGGGCTTGCTGTACACCTTGTGGATGGCTCCGCTCTTAGTTCTGGTCCAGTCACACAAGAGACCGTCCCTTTGTTGGATACTATGGGCACCCATCACCAGGAGCACCTACGTCTGGATGCCATCTCTTCCCCTCTTTTTCCCATCATCCTGGGAATGCCTTGGCTGCAGGCCCACAACCCCAGCATAAACTGGGCCACAGGAGAAGTCAAATTGCCAGCAACACTGCTTAGGCCGGCCGTCTGATGAACCCTCTCAACTTCTCTGCTTGGATGTTGATCCAGAACTACGTCAGTCCATCCCCGAACCTTATAGAGACTTTCTAGACGTATTCAGCAAGAAAGGAGCAGAGACACTTCCCCCTCACAGGCCTTATGACTGCCCTGTAGAACTGTTACCAGGCACCGAAGTTCCTTTTGGAAGAATTTTCCCACTAACAGAGCAGGAGCTAGATACTCTGAAAGACTATATCGATGAAAACCTGAAAAAGGGGTTTTTAACCGCTCTTCCACCTCCCCAGCCGGTGCTGGCATTTTCTTTGTCAAAAAGAAAGACCATTCGCTGCGCCCATGCATTGACTATCGGGAGTTGAACAAGATAACTATTAAAAACCGTTATCCTTTACCCCTAGTACCCAAACTTTTTCAAAGGCTTGGAACCGCAGTCACCTTCACGAAATTGGATCTTCATGGAGCATACAATTTAATCCGCATCCGAGAAGGAGACGAGTGAAAGACAGCTTTCCGTACTCGATTTGGGCACTTCGAGTACCTTGTCATGCCCTTCGGGTTGTGTAATGCCCCTGCAACCATTCAACATTTTGTCAACGACATTTTTTGTGATTACCTGGATTTATACGTAATCGTGTACCTGGACGATATCCTTATCTTCTCCTCATCATTAGATGATCACCGTAGACATGTCCGGAATGTTCTAACCCAGCTCAGGCAACACAGGCTTTATGCAAAACTCGAAAAATGTGAGTTTGAACTCCAGTCTATCCAATTTTTGGGCTTGGTCATATCGGTCGAGGGCATCAAAATGGACCCCCAAAAGGTATCTGCCATACTGGACTGGCCTGCGCCTGTGGATAAGAAGGGTGTACAGCGCTTCATTGGCTTCTCTAACTTTTACCGGAAGTTCATCAGAGGCTTTTCTGCAATTATTGCCCCCATTACTGAACTGACCAGGCAGAGTACCCGATTCTCTTGGACCCCCAAGGCCCAGACGGCCTTTGAAAAACTTAAGGAGTTGTTCACTTCAGCTACCATTCTGAAACATCCTGATCCGGCTCTGCCCTTCGTCCTAGAGGTTGATGCTTTGGAAATCGCTGTTGGGGCAGTGCTCTCTCAGCGGCAGGGTGCCAAGGCCCTCCTCTACCGGGTAGCGTTCTTTTCCCGCAAACTCTCGATGTCTGAGAGGAACTATGATGTAGGAGATCGAGAACTTCTGGCCATCAAGGCGGCTCTGGAGAAATGGCGTTACTTATTTGAGGGTGCTGCACATCACATCTTGGTCTACACAGACCATAAAAATTTGGAATATTTGAGAACAGCCAAAAGACTAAGACCACGGCAAGCCAGATGGGCCCTTTTTTTTTCCCGATTCCAATTCCATATCACCTACAGACCTGGTTATAAGAATGTTAAGCCGGATGCGCTTTCTTTCATGTTTTCTGATTCTGAAAAGACTTTGCCTCCTGATACAATCCTCCCTTCTGGGAACTTCTTGCTTCTCCAATGGGACCTTATCTCCCAGATCAAACAGGCTTCTGTGGGAATGCCCCCGGTCCCTGAAGGCAGCTTAAGAGAAGGTTTATTCTGGCGTAAAGGCAAGATTATGGTTCCTGAGGCCTTAAAGGTGAATGTATTGGAGCTCTGCCATGACCATAAAATGGCCGGACACTTTGGTACCCTGAAGACTGCCGAGCTGGTCCAGCACACCTTCTGGTGGCCCCAACTACTCAATGATTGCAAGAACTATGTGGACTCATGTGACACTTGTGCCCGAAGTAAGAACAGCCGGACAAGAGCTTGGGGCCTGTTGAAACCCTTACCTGTTCTTGAGAGACCATGGAAAATGATCTCAATGGATTTCATTGTGGAACTTCCCCCTTCCGAGGGGTTCTCTACCATCTTCGTTGTGGTGGACAGGCTGTCCAAGATGGCTCACTTCCTCCCAATGAAGGGCACCCCCTCGGCGATGGAGACGGCTAAGATCTTTGTTAAGGAGATCGTAAGGTTGCATGGGGTCCCAGCGAGCATCGTGTCCGATCGAGGTGTCCAATTCACCTCAAGGTTTTGGAAGGCGCTCTGTGGATCCCTTGAAGTCGAGTTGGCATTTTCATCAGCCTATCACCCCCAGACAAATAGACAAACTGAAAGAACGAATCAGTCCGTGAAGCAATACATCCGCTGTTTTTCCGCCTTCTCTCAAGGTGACTGGGTCTCCTTATTACCCATTGCGGAGTTCTCTTATAACAACTCCTTGCATTCCGCCATCAATCAAACACCATTCTTTGCCAATTACGGCTTCCATCCAGCTTTCCTACCCAGCTCAATACCAGAATGTACTGTTCCTGCAGTTTCCGAAACTATGGATTTTTTCTCCACCAACAATAAACTTCTAAGGGAGACTATGGCCAAGTCTCAGGAGTACTATAAAAAGATGTATGATAAGAAGAGACGTGGAGGCGCTGTGGTGTGCGCTCCTGGTGACACTGGTGTGCTCGCTGGTGCTCGGGCGCGTTCGCGTGCGGGTGCGTGTGCGCTTATGCGCGCGCGTGTTGGCGCGCGCACGTGCGCAGTGTTTGGTGCCAATCGGCCTATTTAGGTCTGCTGCACACTCCATTCAAGTGCTGCCTGATCATCAGCTCATCCGTTCCCTGCTCCATTGCCTGTATCTGCATTCCTGTATCTCCGATCTCCTGACGACCCGGCTTGCTCTTGGGACACCCCTGATCTCCGCCTGCACCTGACCTCGGCCTGTTCTGACCTCGCTCCTGCCTGTTCCTACTGTACCATTGCTGCCCGCCTGTTGCCGAATCCTGCCTGTACCTGGACCCGCCTGCTCAGCTCCTGCTCTGCACCTGATTGCCTGTTTCTCAGCCTACACACCTGCTGCTTCGGGATTCATCCTACTTCCAGCTCCTGGACCCTCTTCATAGGCTCTCATACCACTCCGCACTCCCAGCGACCTGTCTACTCTACCAGGGGTTGTGAGTCGGACACATACGGGAGACCACCCTCTCCCCAAGCGGATTCACTGGTCTGGTAAGTGGAAGTCTGACAAGGGTTAAGGCAGTGCTGGAAAATAATGATGGCCACACAAAATATTGACACTTTGTACCCAATTTGGACATTTTCACTTAGGGGTGTACTCACTTTTGTTGCCAGCGGTTTATACATTAATGGCTGTGTGTTGAGTTATTTTGAGGGCACGGAAAATTTACACTGTTATACAAGCTGTACACTCACTACTTTACATTGTAGCAAAGTGTAAATTCTTCAGTGTTGTCACATGAAAAGATATAATAAAATATTTACAAAAATGTGAGGGATGTACTCACTTTTGTGAGATACCATATATACAGTGCCTTGCGAAAGTATTCGACCCCCTTGAACTTTTCAACCTTTTGCCACATTTCAGGCTTCAAACATAAAGATATAAAAAATTTATTTTTTGTGAAGAATCACCAACAAGTGGGACACAATTGTGAAGTGGAACAAAATCTATTGGATTTTTGAAACTTTTTTAACTAATAAAAAAATGAAAAGTGGGGCGTGCAAAATTATTCAGCCCCCTTGCGTTAATACTTTGTAGAGCCACCTTTTGCTGCGATTACAGCTGCAAATCGCTTGGGGTATGTCTCTATCAGTTTTGCACATCGAGAGACTGAAATTCTTGCCCATTCTTCCTTGCAAAACAGCTCGAGCTCAGTGATGTTGGATGGAGAGCGTTTGTGAACAGCAGTTTTCAGCTCTTTCCACAGATTCTCGATTGGATTCAGGTCTGGACTTTGACTTGGCCATTCTAACACCTGGATACGTTTATTTGTGAACCATTCCTTTGTAGATTTTGCTGTATGTTTGGGATCATTGTCTTGTTGGAAGATAAATCTCCGTCCCAGTTTCAGGTCTTTTGCAGAATCCAACAGGTTTTCATCCAGAATGGTCCTGTATTTGGCTGCATCCATCTTCCCCTCAATTTTAACCATCTTCCCTGTCCCTGCTGAAGAAAAGCAGGCCCAAACCATGATGCTGCCACCACCATGTTTGACAGTGGGGATGGTGTGTTGAGGGTGATGAGCTGTGTTGCTTTTACGCCAAACATATAGTTTTGCATTGTGGGCAAAAAGTTCGATTTTGGTTTCATCTGACCAGAGCACCTTCTTCCACATATTTGGTGTGTCTCCCAGGTGGCTTGTGGCAAACTTTAGACGAGACTTTTTATGGATATCTTTGAGAAATGTCTTTCTTCTAGCCACTCTTCCATAAAGGCCAGATTTGTGCAGTGTACGACTGATTGTTGTCCTATGGACAGACTCTCCCACCTCAGCTGTAGTTCTCTGCAGTTCATCCAGAGTGATCATGGGCCTCTTGGCTGCATCTCTGATCAGTCTTCTCCTTGTCTGAGCTGAAAGTTTAGAGGGACGGCCAGGTCTTGGTAGATTTGCAGTGGTCTGATACTCCTTCTATTTTAAAATGATTGCTTGCACAGTGCTCCTTGGGATGTTTAAAGCTTGGGAAATCTTTTTGTATCCAAATCCGGCTTTAAAATTCACCACAACAGTATTATGGACCTGCCTGGTGTGTTCCTTGGTCTTCATGATGCTCTCTGCGCTTTCAACAGAACCCTGAGACTATCACAGAGCAGGTGCATTTATACAGAGACTTGATTACACACAGGTGGATTCTATTTATCACCATCAGTCATTTAGGACAACATTGGATCATTCAGAGATCCTCGCTGAACTTCTGGAGTGAGTTTGCTGCACTGAAAGTAAAGGGCCGAATAATTTTGCACGCACCACTTTTCAGTTTTTTATTTGCTAAAAAAGTTTAAAATATCCAATAGATTTAGTTCCACTTCACAATTGTGTCCCACTTGTTGGTGATTCTTCACAAAAAATTAAAATTTTATATCTTTATGTTTGAAGCCTGAAATGTGGCAAAAGGTTGAAAAGTTCAAGGGGGCCGAATACTTTCGCAAGGCACTGTATATATATATATATATATATATATATATATATATATATATATATATATATATATATATATATATATATAAACACTAATAATTCTCAAAAAGCTCCCACCAAAAAACATTTTTTATTACAGACCTTCAAATAACCCCCCCCACCATACAGGAACATTTTTACCAATTATTATTAGACAGAAAACAAATCAGATCCAATTTAACGTTAAATCCTTTTGGTATCAAGTTCATATCTCCACTTACTTTCATTCCTTTATACTTCATAGTGGATTCTCTCCAGGGTCTTTGGACTTCATCAATACCACAGATCTCTATCATGGAATACTCAAAAGGATCTGGATAAACTATTGTTCTTAAAACCCTTGTTTATGTTATTTGTTTATGTTATTGATATGTTCTCTTAAACTTATATGAAGTTTTCTACTTGTGCGTCCCACATACTGGAGTCCGCAGGGATATTCTAGCAGGTATATGGTTTCAGTTGACTACCAGGTTCATAAGAACCTATCCAAAGAGAAATATGGACCTTCAATTTCTGAGCAACCTGTAAAAATGTGTACATTGTAATCATATCCCCTCTTATGAACCTCTTCTTCAGAGTGGATAACTGTAATCCTTATAACTGTGGTCCTCTACCCCCCCCCCGCCCCCCCCTATTAATTTTGTTGCCATTTGCTGAAATCTTTGTATTTCAACAAAGTGAATCCGTGTTTTGTAAAGGGGTGGTATCATTGATTTCTTTCTGGAATGTATGAGAGTACAGAGCACACCCTAAGATAAAAAGACCATCAAAATGCTTCCCTTAATAATATTGCAAAAAATTATATAGATACATCTCTTTGAGCTCTGCTCGGGATGAACATAGATGAGATGGGAGCTATCGGTGAGAAACAAAAGCCTGATTTAGCACCTTCTCATATAAATCTATTAGTAAATTATTTCAACAAATGTTTATTAAATCAAACAATGAAAACGTTAACCATATAATTGGTACCATATCACACCCCATACACTCATGCTAATAGAAAGCCACATGTCCACCCCATTTGCATGTATCTGACTACAGATAGTAGGTTGTGAAGCCCTGTATCTTGGCTAGTTCTGCCAAAAAGGGCGATATGTGCAGGGTCCAGTTATACCGGAAAGATCATCCTCCAAAGGAGCAGTCTGGTATCGTTCCTTAAAGCGGGAGTCGACCGGGACTCCGCGTTTTTTTTTTTTTTAAAAGCCAGCAGCTACAAATACTGCAGCTGCTGACTTTTAAAATAGTGACACTTACCTGTCCAGCGCGCCCGCGATGTCGGCACCCGAAGCCGATCGCTAGGTCGTCTGTCGGGTCCTGCCGCCGCCATCTTGGGTATGGGAATCAGGAAATGGAGCCTTTCGGCTTCATTTCCCGGTTCCCTACTGCGCATGCGCGAGCCGCGCGGCGCAATCCGGACGGTCCCCGCTGCCTCTGGGAACTGTGTGTTTCCCAGCAGGCAGAGGGGCACTTGCGCAAAGGGGCGGGCAGTTGCGGAAAGGGGCGTAATCTACGCCCCTTTCCGCAGACAGCTATCCCGGAAGTGGGTGCAGTTACCTGGATTATCCAGGTAACTGCACCCCCCTCCCCCCTGAAAGGTGCCAATTGTGGCGCCGGAGGGGGGGGGATTCCGATGAGCGGAGGTCCATTTTAGGGTGGACCTCCGCTTTAAATGTATTTCTGAGTGCCAGTGCAATAATACTTGGATTTTATTAGATCAGTCTGGGGGGGTGGGCAGGATCACATAATTCATAGTAGGTAAAAGAAGTGCAAGTGACTGTTGTGGTCACTGTTCATTGTCCAGTCTAGGGGTGAGCTTCATGTTTGAGTCGAACATACGTTCGACTCGAACATCGGCTGTTCGCCCGTTCGACGAATTCCGAACATTATGGGCCGTTCGCGCAAAATTCGTGTGGCGCTCACGGCCCACAATGCACTGCGTCATCGCAGTGCATTGCTGGCTCATGATTGGCCAAGCATGCACTGTGACCACGCATGCTTGGCCAATCACAGCGCCAGCAGCGAGGAGAGCCATGATCCTGCCTGTGGCCAATCATAGCTCAGGCTGTGTAGTACACGCCCCACACTATATAAGGCCGCCAGCGCGGCGGCCTTGTGTAGTGTGTTGCCGTCTGAAGCAGTTAGTGGGTGTTCTGTGTACCTTCAACACAGTATACACCGATCGTTATCTGCCGATTTTCGATCTTGCTCTTCTGTAGTGGTTGTTGTCTGCGTGCCCTGACTGCAGTATACACCGCTATATTCACCTCACCTATATAGCTAGTGATCTATCTTTTATAATAGAGCTTGCAGTCAGTAGTGTTAGGAGCTTGTGCGTGCTGTCTGCGTGCTCTGTACCCAGTACATACCGCTATATCCACCTACATAGCTCTTCTCTATTTGAGCCCACTTGCCATCTGCAGGAGTTATTGGAAGTTGTGTGTGCCTCCAGCACAGCACAGTATACATCTGTATATACCCCCTTTATCTCTGGTGTTCTATAATAAAGGCATCTGCAGGAGTTAGTGGGTGTTGTGTGCCTCCATCACAATATACACCTGTATCTACCCTTTATTGCTGTTCTCTAATAGAGCCATCTGCAGGGCTTAGTGGGTGTTGTGTGACTCCATTACAGTATACCCCTTTATCTCTGGTGTTCTATAATAAAGGCATCTGCAGGAGTTAGTGGGTGTTGTGTGCCTCCAGCACAATATACACTACCCAACTGCTGTTTTACCCAACTCCCTTCAGGCCATTACCATGTCTGGAAGGCCAGCAAGGAGAGGCAGACAGGCACGAGCCGATAAAAGAGGGCAAGCAGGCTCTGTGTCTAGAGACAACAGTGCTGGTCGTGGACGCGGTGCATTGTCATCAGCACGTGGCCATGGGACACACTTGTCCTTCTTTTCGGCAGCTGGACATGTTGAACCGCAACATGCCAACGACTTGGTAGAGTGGATGACCAAGCCCTCTTCATCCTCCTCATCCTCTCTCACCCAGTCTCAGGGTACTAGCAAAGCAGCTGCCAACGCATCGTCTTCCCTTGTCTCAATGTCATCATCAGTGACTCCTTCCTTAGACCCACCACGTCCTCCTGAGGTGTCTCCTGAACTCTTTGAGCACAGTGTTGGGTACATGCTCCAGGAGGATGTCCAGTGTTTTGTAGGCTCTGATGATAACACTCAGCTAGAGGAAGGCAGTAGCGTGAGCACAGAGAGAGGGGATGCTCAAGAAGGACAGCAATCTGGCAGTCATGTTCCACAAGCTGCAGCATATTGCCAAGTTTGCTACAGCGATGAAGAGGGAGGGGATGATGAGGGCACTGACTCCACGTGGGTGCCTGGTAGGAGAGAGGAGGAGGAGGAGGAGGCACATGTCCAACGAGGCAGGATGCCCTCCGGGGGCCAGTTTAGGGGCAGCACACCGACTGAATCACACCGCAGAGCTCCGCCTGTGCAGGGCGCTGCCTCTGCGTATTATTCTAAAAGTTCTTTGGTGTGGGCCTTTTTTGAGACGAGTGCATCAGATCGCTGCTATTTGCAACATATGTCTCAAGCGTATCTCGCGTGGCCAAAACATCAGCCGCTTGGGCACCACATGCTTGACCAGACATATGTTGACCTGCCATGCAGCTCGTTGGCAAGCGTACCTCAAAGACCCACACCAAAGAACAAAGCGGACCTCAGCTTGCTCCTCATCAGCTGGCATCTCCAACCCCACTAGACCTTCAGTCCTCTCTGAAACCTGCTCTGAGAGGAATGAAGTTGTAGAATTAGGTGTGTCACAGCCAAGTGCTTCCGGGCACTCTGCTAGCAGTACACCCACGTCCGATTATAGCAGGCAAATGTCCCTGCCCCAGCTGCTGGACCGGCGAAAGAAGTTCACTCCCAGCCATCCACATGCCCAGCGGTTGAATGCTAGCTTGGCTAAATTGCTAGCACTTCAATTGCTGCCTTTTCAGTTGGTAGACTCAGCCCCCTTCCATGAGTTTGTACAATGTGCGGTTCCTCAGTGGCAGGTCCCCAAACGCCACTTTTTCTCACAGAAGGCGATTCTGGCTCTCTACCGGCATGTGGAAGGCAATGTCCTTGCCTCGCTGGACAGGGCGGTCAGCGGTAAGGTGCATATTACCGCCGACTCATGGTCCAGCAGGCATGGACAGGGACGTTACCTGTCTTTCACGGCCCATTGGGTCACTCTTCTGGCAGCTGGGAAGGATGCAGGACAAGGTGCAGTAGTGTTGGAGGTTGTTCCGCCACCACGCCTCCAAAATGCTACTATTGGTTGTGACACACCTCTCTCCTCCACCCCCTCCTCTTCTTCTTCCTCCATGGCCTCTTCCAGTGCTCTGTCCTCAGAACCAGCGGTGCTCCGTAGGCGTTCCGGGGGCTACGCAAGTACGCAGGCAAAACGATGCCATGCCGTGCTTGCGCTGGTTTGTTTGGGGGACAGGAGCCACACTGGGGCAGATGTTTTGTCAGCTCTGCAGGGGCAGGCCGAGAGGTGGTTGACGCCACGCCAGCTTAAGCCAGGAATGGTGGTTTCGACAATGGCACCAACCTCCTCTCTGCCCTCCGACAGGGACAACTGACCCATGTACCCTGTGTAGCTCACGTCCTTAACCTGGTGGTGCAGCGGTTCTTGGGCAGGTACCCCGGCTTACAGGATGTCCTGAAGCAGGCCAGGAAAGTCTGTGTGCATTTCCGCCGATCATTTAGTGCCTGTGCTCGGCTGGCTGAGCTCCAAAAGGAGTTGAACCTGCCCAAGAACCGCCTTATATGTGACATGCCCACCAGGTGGAACTCAACGCTGGCCATGCTGCAGCGGCTGCACACGCAGCAGAGGGCCATCAATGAGTACCTGTGCGACTACGGCACCAGGACAGGGTCAGGGGAGCTCGGTTTTTTCTCACCACGCCAGTGGGGCATGATCAGGGAGGCATGCACTGTCCTGTCACCGTTTGAGGAGGCCACAAGGATGGTGAGCAGTGACAGTGCATGCATCAGTGACACTGTACCTCTTGTCCACCTCTTGGAGCATACGCTGCGTGGAATAATGGACAGGGCACTTGAGGCAGAACAGAGGCAAGAAGAGGAGGACTTCCTTGCCTCTCAAGGCCCCCTTTATCCAGACAGTGTTCCTGCTGTGCCACCCATCACACAGGAAGAGGATGAGGAGGAGGAAGAGGAGGAGGAGGATGATTGTGTCAGCATGGAGGTGGAGGCTGGCACTCAGCATCAGCAGCAGCAGTCTTATAGGGATGATTTACAGTCCCAAGAAACACGTGGACTTGTACGTGGCTGGGAGGAGGTAGCTGCGGATCATGTTGTCCTTAGTGACCCAGAGGACTCCGGACCAAATGCCTCAGCTAACCTACGCTGCATGGCCTCCCTGATCCTGCAAAGCCTGCGAAAGGATCCTCGTATTCTTCGGATCAAGGAGAGGGACCATTAATGGCAGGCCACTCTCCTTGATCCACGGTACAAGGGTAAGGTTGCCGACCTTATCTTGCCATCGCAGAGGGAGCAGAGGATGAGACATCTCCGGGAGGCCTTGCAGAAAGGTCTGTGCAACGCGTTCCCACAGACTGGGAGGTTACAAACTCCTGGTCCTGGACAACGTGTTGCTGAGGCATCGGTCAGAAGGAGCGGTGGAGAAGGTGGCCGTCTGACTGATGCTTTCAGACAATTTTTTAGTCTGCAGCCCCAAGGTATGATCGGTTCCAGCAACCATCGCCAGCGTCTGATTTACATGGTGCAGGAATACCTAGGGGCAAGGTCAGACTTGGACACCTTTCCCACCGAAAATCCTCTGGCTTACTGAGTCTTGAGGATGGATCACTGGCCAGAGCTTGCACAGTATGCAATTGAGCTACTGGCCTGTCCTGCATCCAGCGTTCTTTCCGAATGCACCTTCAGGCTGCTGGTGGCTTTGTTACCGATCACAGGGTGCGCCTGTCCACCGAATCAGTTGATCGACTGACCTTCATCAAGATGAATCAGTCTTGGATCACCCACAGCTACCAAGCACCTGAAGCTGATGTAACCGAATAATTTTTTTTTAAATATCACATCCCTTCAAGACTGCCTATGCTGATGCTGAGTGACTGTGCTGTTATGTTAATTGTCTATCCTCTTCCTCCTCCGCTGATATGTTGGAAGAACATTTCTGGTTCTGGGTGATGCCATCAGCCCAATTTTTCTGCCCCTGTTTAACAGGGGCATTTAATTACAATTTTTGATGCAATGCTTTGCAGCAGGGCTAATTCCTGCAATAAAAATAGAGTATATGGGAGAGGTTGCAGTGTGGTGGCACCAGCACCAGTGCCTAAGGCCCAATTTTTCTGCCCCTGTTTAACAGGGGCATTTAAGTACAATTTTTGATGCAATGCTTTGCAGCAGGGCTAATTCCTGCAATAAAACTAGAGTATATGGGAAAGGTTGCAGTGTGGTGGCACCAGCACCAGTGCCTAAGGCCCAATTTTTCTGCCCCTGTTTAACAGGGGCGTTTAATTACAATTTTTGATGCAATGCTTTGCAGCAGGGCTAATTCCTGCAATAAAACTAGAGTATATGGGAGAGGTTGCAGTGTGGTGGCACCAGCACCATTGCCTAAGGCCCAAATTTTCTGCCCCTGTTTAACAGGGGCGTTTAATTACAATTTTTGATGCAATGCTTTGCAGCAGGGCTAATTCCTGCACTAAAACTAGAGTATATGGGAGATGTTGCAGTGTCGTGGCACCAGCACCAGTGCCTAAGGCCCAATTTTTCTGCCCCTGTTTAACAGGGACATGTAATTACAATTCTTGATATAATATTTCACAGGAGGGCCCGTTCCTGTGCCCACCCAGAGTAACTGTGAGGACTTATAGTGTTGTGGCACCAGCACCACAACCACCAAAGGTCAATTTTTCTACCACTGTTCAACAATGGCATGTAATTATGATTCTTGATATAATCGTTCACAGCAGGGCGCTCCAGCGCCCACCAAGAGTCACTTTGAGGGTTTACAATGTTGTGGCAAAACCAACACCTTGTTCCGCCATTTCTGCAGAGCATATCGGGCAGGCCCCTACTTTCAAACATCCAACTTACAAACATCTCCTACTTGCAAACGGAAGGAGACAACAGCAAGTGAGATGAAAAAAGATGTACGACAAAACAAATTATACAGGGGTGATAACCCTTCCCTATGTTTTCCAAAAAGCTTAAAAATATTTTTTTTTGACTGGAGCTACACTTTAAAAATGTACCAGTTGAAAATTGCAAACAGATTCAACTTAACACAACAAACCTACACAGTCCCTGTCTTGTTTGCACCGCCTGTATACTGCTGTTCTGAGTATATAGGGCCTGGGGGCAACACGCATTTCCTTTTTTTAATATGGGTACTGGGTTCCCCTTAATATGCGTACAAGACCCAAAGGGGCTGGTAATGGGCAGGGAGGGCTACCCATGCCATTTTTCTCAATGATTTTCAACCATATTGCAGGAACCAGACATTACATTAAAACCGCAAGCAGTTTTAAATGACGTTATTTCCGTTTAATGGCATTTTGTGCAGGAACTGTTCTAAACACCGGAAACACGTGGCACTTCACAGGCATACTACAGACACCCCCCAGGCACCATATTTATAGGAATATTTCACTTTTTTTTTCACTTTAATCGTCATTAAAATCAGTGCTCCCGCCAAAACGGCCATTTTTAAAAACATTTTAGGCATTGACCCATGTCCCCTGGGGCAGGAGCCAGGTCCCCAAACCCTTTTTAGGACAGTATCTTGCATATTAGCCGTTAAAATTAGCCCTTTTAATTTCGAACGTTCGAGTCCCATAGACTTCAATGGGGTTCTAAAGTTCGTACGAATTTGGGGTCCGTTCGAAAGTTCTGGTGCGAACCGAACCGGGGGGTGTTCTGCTCATCCCTATTGTCCACCCCTTTACCATGACCACAAGACTTCTCTACAAGATGAAAATACCCTGCAATGGATTCCACCGGCCATAGTGGATCCCTCAAATACAGGATTTGATAAGTTTACTATGTCACTTATACCTTTCTTGGAGTTGGGACTTCCAATTTGTTCATAATATGATCTCTATGGATTACAATTTTTTCCTATGGAACTGTGATTAATGGTCATAGATCTATGTTTTGCCCCACAGGTGTGGACAACCATACGGTGCGAGGGAGGATTTTAAGGCACGGAGATTTGCTCAGGCATAGCAGGTATTTTCTGACCTCTTGGTTAGGTTTACAGCAAAACAGCACCCATAGAACCTTGATTAATGAGCTTCATCTAGACTACTGCTCCATCTGTATGTTGTCTGGATATACTCTATTAACATTCATTCAGTTTTCTATCTACTATGGATTATGTGATCCCTTCAGACTTTTTAAACAAAATCCAGGTATTGTTGCGCTGGTGCTCAGAAATCCATTTAAGGAACTATACCGGACTGCTCCTTTGCAGGATCATCTTTCCAGTATAACTGGACCCTGCACATATCCCCCTTTTTGGCAGCACTATCTAAGATGCAGGGTTTTACAACCTACTATCTGTGGTCAGATAGATGCCCTGGTGGACATATGTTTTTTTATTGCATTGTTAATGTGTTTGGACATGTGTTTTTTTTATTAGCACGAGATGTTGTGTGATGTGGTACCAATTTTATAGTTAACTTTTTCATTTGTTGATTTAATAAACATTTTTCTAGTGGATACAGCGAGTTGAAATAATTTACTAATAGATTTAGTTGAGCAGGTTGAGCTAAATCAGGCTTTTAGTCTCAGTTAGGCCGCGTACACATGGGCGGATTGTATGGCCTACTTAGTCCGTCATACAATCCGACGGACAGTCCGTCCTACTTTCGAATGAACGGACTTGACCACACACGGATGCACCAACAGTCCGTCAAAATCTTGCGCGATGACGTGTACAGCACGTACGACGGGACTAGAAATAGGAAGTCCAATACACAGCAATGCACCCTTCGGCCGTGTAAATCCTTTCTGAGCATACGCCATTCTTAGTCCGTCGAACTAGCCTACTCACGAGCGGATTGTCCGCTGAAACCAAAGTATGACGGACAGAATTACGGAAATTCCGAAATACTTAGTATGCCAGACTGCACGCTGAAAAAGTCAGCTGAAGCCCACACACGAGCGGACTGTCCGCTGAAATGTGTTTCGACGGACTAAGTAGGCCATACAGTCCGCCCGTGTGTACGCGGCCTTACAATGTATGAGAGTATTTTGTTAGCTCAGTTAGCTGTAGCTTGCATTGCATGCCATTGATAAGTCTGATTTACAGCCCCCCCCCCCCCCCCCACCGGATCCTTTTCTTTCATTGATTCTCCCCAGGGAGCCCCTCCTAATGTGCATTTTTGCCACCCAAGTGCTTAACTTTACATTTACTCAATACTGAACGTCATCTGCCATGTAGCTGCCCAACCCCCTATTTTATGAAGATCTTCCTGTAAAGATGCTACATCATGTGATGAAGTTGTTTCCCGACATAATTTGGTATCATCAGCAAACACTGACATTGAGCTCCTTAATTCCAACCTCTATATCAGTAAACAAATTGAACAGCATTAGCCCCAAGACAGAACCCCAAGGAACATCACACACAACATTAGACCATTCAGAGAATAAGTCGCCAGGTTTCTATCCATATATTTATGATTTCATCATTTCCAACAGACCTAATTTTATAGATTAAATGTTCATGAGGTACCAGTATCTAAAAAAATCATGATAAACTATATTCACTGGACTTCCACCATCAACTTTCTCACTTCCTTCCTCATAGAATGGTAACAGATTGGTCTGACAAGAAAAGTCTTTCATAAATTCATGCTGTTTGTCACTTTTGATATTTTTATTTCTGTATAAAGTCTATTACTATTCCCTCAAACATCTTACATACTAATGGTGTTAGGCTGACTGGTCTGTACTTTCCTGGTATACATCTCAAAACATTTGCAGAATTAGAAATGATCAAACCTATCTGCACCACTAAAAGCTAACTTAAGCCTCGTACACCAGATCGGACTGTTGGCCAACAAAAACGTGGACTTTTGTCCGAGGGGAGTTGGTCCAAACTTGTCTTGCATACAGATGGCAATTTATTATCATTTATTATCATTTCATTATCATTCTCATTTATTATTATTATTTATCATTATCGGCCTACATGTAGTGACATACTACGTTGTTTTTAAGCTCTTTAGCGCCACCCTTTGGGCTCCTATTATTAATTTCATGTTAGTAGAAGTTTGGTGAGTGTTGATTCGCGCTTTTCTTTGCACACATTTCATTTAGCGCTTTTTATTTTGCGCTTTTCATTCCGTGCTTTTCATTTTGCACTTTTCATTTCGCGCTTTTCATTTCGCGCTTTTCATTTTTTGTTTTTCAGTTCGTTTCTTAACGGCCATTCGTTAACCAGCCATGTTCTGGAATTGGAGGAGATAACATGTTATTTATTATTGGCCTTGGAGTTATTGCTTTGACATAATTTTTTTGGTTGAATAATTATTTGATATATTTTCTATATTTGTGGATGCATAGAATGCACTTTTTGGTTAAGTTCTATTGGCGGATAGCATGTCTAATTTTGTGTGGTAACTTGCCCAAAAAAAAACATAATAATATTATTCTTTAAGCCTTTGAAAATTAGTTTGCAATAACTCCATCAGTATCACCAGCAAAGCAGCTTCATTATTATCCCATTAACTGTTTGCCGCCCACCCACTGTCAAATAACGGCGGGGCGGTGCGGCTCTTGTTCTGGGATGAAGTCATTTGACGGCGTCCCAGAACGGCTGCTCTCACACCCGGAGGGGGCGTGCCCATGGGGGGGGGGGCACAGCGCAGCGATCACGGCCACGCTGTGTTGCTAGGACACGTCCCGGATCTTCCCCGACTCTTTAACCATGTGATCTGCTGTGTCCAATCACAGCCGGTCTCATGTAAACAAGGAAGTGCCGGTAATCAGCTCTCCCCGCCTCACACTGACAGAGTGTGTAGCGAGGAGAGCCGATCAGCGGCATCTCCGCGCAGGGGGACATCTAGGAATGTAATCAGGGCACTGATCATCAGTGCCCTGATTACAATATAGCAATATAGTGTCACAAATCAGGGCCCACCAATGCCAGCTATCAGTGCCCATCAGTGGCAGCAATCGGTGCCCACCACTGCACACAAGTGCCACCAATCAGTGCCCATTAGTGATGCCAGTAAGTGCTGGCAATCAGTGCTGCCTATTAGCGCTGCCCATCAGTGTCACCAATCAGTGCCATCCATCAGTGCCCAAAAGTGCTGCCTATTAGTGCCCATCAGTGCCACATAACAGTGCCACCTATCAGTGCCCATAAGTGCGGTATATTAGTGCCTCCTCATCAATGCCACCTAATCAGTGTCCATAAGTGCAGCCTCATCAGTGCCCATAAGTGCCAACTCATCAATGCCCACCAGTTTAGCTAGCTTTAGTTACAAAATTTACTGACAGAAAAAAGTAAAAAAACATTTTTTTTTTAAATTTTGGTATTTTTTTGTAAAAAATAAAAAACCCAGCAGTGATTAAATACCACCAATAGAAAGATGTATTTGTGTGAAGAAAATGATAAAAAAAATTTGTGTGGGTACAGTGTAGCACGACTGCGCAATTGTCATTCAAAATGCAACAGTGCTGAAAGGCGAAAGCTGAAAAATGGCTTGGGCAGGAAGAGGGTGTAAGTGCCTGGTAGGCAAGTGGTTAAAGAAGAAGAGAATGTGCGCTGCTTTTAGAGATTTCATAATTTGCCTCCTCGCGAATGTTAATTCTCCATTACGAGCGCTAGTTTACAAGAGCTTCCGAGCAAGCGTGTTTGTACTTTGGACTTTTGTTCCGACGGACTTGTGTATACACGCTCCGAAAATCCGACAACAGACATTTGACAACAGACATTTGTCCATGGAAAATTTTAAAACCTGCCATCCAACATTTGTCCACAGAAAATCCGACAACAATTGTCCGATGGATCATACACCCAGTCGTATTTTCCGCCAACCGACTGTCATCACACATTTCCCGTCGGAAATTCCGATCGTGTGTACAAGGCTTAAATCAGTGATTTATATGTATTGCTTTCTTAATGGCCTGTTTCACATCTTGGTTCCTCAGACTGTATATAAGAGGATTGAGCATAGGTATCAGTACTGTGTACAATATGGCGACCACCCTGTCTTGTTCCTTGAAGCTGTGGTCTGTAGGACGCAAATAGATAAAGAAAACTGTCCCATAGAAGATGGAGAGGCACATAATATGCGAGGAGCATGTATTAAAGGCTTTCTGACGACCTTTCTTCGACTTTATACAAAGAATAGACAAAACAATGAGCGTGTAGGAGACCAAGATAGTCATCAATGAACCTGCACCACAAGTACTTACAATAAAGAAGGCTACCAAATCACACAAAAGAGTATCGGAGCAGGACAGTTTCAGCAGGGGTGAGGCGTCACAGTAGAAGTGGTTTATGAAGTTTGGTCCACAATATTCTAAGGTAAATATGCAGCTGGTTTGCACTATAGATGCAAAGCAACCAACAATGAAGACAAGAAGAATCATACGCAAACATCTCTTCTTGGTCATTAGTAAGACATAGTGTAGAGGTTGGCAGATAGCTACGTATCGGTCATATGACATGGTTGACAGTAGGATAGCTTCTATGACTGCCAGTAAAGCAAAGAAAAAAAATTGTGTTGAACAATCATTAAATGATATGGTCTTACTCTGGGATAGAAGGTCACCCAGCATTTTAGGTGTTATAACAGAAGAGTATAGGAGGTCCACCAGAGAAAGGAAGCTCAGGAAGTAATACATCGGATTCTGAAGACTAGAAGATTTAAGGATCAAGAACATCATGCCAACATTTGCCAAAACAGAGACAAGGTAAACAAGTAAGAAGATGAAGAAGAGGAATGGGGCAAGCCGTCTGTCATTGGATAGTCCTGCCAACTCAAAGACCTTCACAGCTGTCTTGTTTTTGAGGTTCATAGGTTTCTGTGGTGGGAGAATAGAATATTAACCTTCAAAGACTGAAGCCTAGCTATAGCCAATGCCACTTAACAACACACGATACTGCCTGTAAGTAAAATTAGTAAATTAGTAAAAACGACCGAAATTTTTAAATGGTCCATAAAGTAAACTTGGATTATTGTTCACTTTAAGGTCATAGCAAATGACAAGGGGGCATCCATTTTGGTGCAGATTAGACCATGTTTCATAAGGATTTTTTTTTGTCTTTCTCTCGATAAACTGTGTGTTTAGGGTTTTGTATGGGCAGGTTTTCTGTTTATTTGTTTACAACGATCAGCCATAACTTTATGATCACTGACAATTTAGGGGAATATCATTGATTATGTTGTTATAATGGCATCCGAAAGAGGGTGGGACATCACTCCTCTCACGTCGCCATCTTGGATGTGGGTAGGGGGTGGCGCCGTGCGCCACGCACCCGGGGGACCGCGTTTTTTTAGCAGAATAGGTATGTGCAGGTGATTATTATCACTTGCACCTGCTGGGAGAAGGTAGCTTGGCCGTCCTGAACCATATAAATAGCAGGTAATTTAGCCATTTGTAGCGCTGTGGTCTGTGATGGGGCAACACATTGGCGGTTTTGGATTAAGGTAAAGACAATACAAAATTACTTTTTTCTTTGGAAACTCGTGCGTGTTAACAAGGATTATGAGACCATATAATTGATTTGGTCTCTGTGCTTACTAATGCAATTGATCTGTCTTTTACAGACGGAGGACTTTTTTGGATTGTTGTTTTGGAGGTGCATTACACCTTTTGAGTCTGTGAACGCGCTGGGCTATGAAAAATATATGTGTATACTTATTCAGCCATTTGAAAGGCTCTCAAACCCCTTACTAGTGTATCTGCCCCCTTGATATGATGACCTCATCTCTTTGACACACAGCACCACTTTAAAGGTATTTTTCCCCCCTTTTTTTAGAGACATTTATAATATTTAAAATAGATTATGAAGTTTGAGAATTTTTTTTTGCCATTTGGTTCTTTTCTGGCATATATTTATTATATATATTTTTTTCTTTTTCTCTATGTGAAGATACTTTAGCATCCTCCGTAAAGCTAATATAAAAACAATGATAGATATTGTATATTTGATTTAGTGTAATATTTTATTTACAGCTATATATTTTTCTTTTCGTTCATTCTCAGCTATCTGCTATCACGGTCCCGGTTCGCATCTAGGGGACCTTCGGACCCATCCACTCCTTACAGCAGACAGCCTTTTTCTTTTTTCTTTTCTTTTTCATTTTTCTTATCCTGAGCTGCAATTATTTATTTTGTTTATGTCATCGGCCGGCTCTCTGCATGGTCAAATCTGGTGCTTCAGATGTACATGTGAGTATATTTTTTTGCAAAATCATTTTTATTAGATTTTTCATTGGCATACAAACTTGCCCTCACAGGGGCCAAACATCACCCACCCAGGGGGGAATCCCTCCAGTGCAGTCAAGAACCATACCGGAGCATAACCTTTAACACATCGACCCAGCCTGGCAGCAGCAACATGCCGCAGCAGGTCAGACCGTTTAACAAACACAACCTTATCTAACTATACCCCTATGTGGGGAGGGGGTTTATTGCAGGAGACTCTGTGCTCACAGTTAAAGTGGTAGGATATTAAAGCGGAGGTCCACCCTAAAGTGGACCTTCCGCTCATCGGAACCCCCCCCCTCCGGCGCCACAATTGTCACCTTTCAGGGGGGAGGGGGGTGCAGATACCTGTACAGTACAGGTATCTGCACCCACTTCCGGGATAGCTCTCTGCGGAAAGGGGCGTAGATTACGCCCCTTTCCGAAAGTCCCCCGCTGCCTGCTGGGAAACACACAGATCCCAGAGGCAGCGGGTCCATCCTTATTGCGCAGCGCGACTCGCCCATGCGCAGTAGGGAACCGGGAAATGAAGCCGAAAGGCTCCATTTCCTGATTCCCATACCCAAGATGGAGGCGGCAGCACCCGAGAGACGATCGAGAGATCGGCTTCGGTTGCCGACATCGCGGGCGCGCTGGACAGGTAAGTGTCACTATTTTAAAAGTCAGCAGCTGCAGTATTTGTAGCTGCTGGCTTTTAAAAAAAAAAAAACGCGGAGTCCCGGCGGACTCCCCCTTTAAGACAAATACCTGGGTCAATCTGCCATCACATTATGCTCATAATGTTAATCTAAGGAGTAGTTACTGCATCCGTTGCCGTAGTATTGTCATCCAACCAACAGGCCCACACTTTTTCAAACTTTTGTGGGCAACCCCTGCCTGAGTAGGTGGCTCTGTAAAGGGGCAAACTGGCGTTCACCAACGTTTTCCAGAACCTGACAGAGGGAGGAGATGGCTGCTTCAAGCTCATTGTAATGGCCTTGCGTGCATAGTACAGTAGTAGAGATATTAGTATATTCCTAGCTCTGAGGATTGACATTTGTTCCACCAGCCCCGGGAGACAATATTTAGGATCCTGAGGGACACTAGTCTTGGTTATTTTAGCGATCACTTGAAGAACTTCCTTCCAATAGTGTGCAATTGCTGGGCAAGCCCAGAAAATGTGAAAGAAGTCCCCTGGCTGATGGGAGCAGCGCCAGCACACCGGGGAATGCACCAGCGACATCTGATGCAGCCTGTGGGGTGTGTAATGAACCCTGTGTACTATTTTGTATTGAACCAGTTTATAGCTGGCAGAAATCAGGGAGGAGAACGGAAAATCCCAGATTTCCCTCCAATCATCCACATCCAACCCCGGTATGTCCTCCACCCATTTCCTGCGGAGGGAGGACAGCTCAGGGACGACACACGTGAGTATATTTTTAATGCAAACATGCCTCCCTTTTCCTCCCCCTTTCCCCTTCTCCCCCCCTTTTTTTTCTTTTTTTTTTTTTGGTAATGTGTATACATGTATCTCTTTTTTATATTTTAGACTGCTCTTTCAAAAACAAACGTGCATAATGAATTATCCCTGAAGAAGGAGTACAATAAGACTCCGTAACGCGTAGGCTACATGGAATGCACATCATTTATCTATCTGTTTCATATATGTATTTTTGAATGCATGTGTTTACCACGATTCAGTTCGAGAACACTATGCCTTCAGAAAGATAATATGTATATACTGTTTTAAAAAATATACGATTGTATGAAGGAATCAATACTTTATGTTTTGAATATTTTTTTTATATATATATATGGTTAAAATAAAAATACTTTATATTTTTTTACAATTATTTGTAAGTCTCACAGTTCATGCCTATAAAGTCCCACCCTTTTGAGGGGAAAACTTTGGATATTTTCTAATTTTGGGATGTTGGCTATATATAGCAGAATATATCAAATACCTCCTGTTTTTTTATTTTTAAAGAGGGTGGGATATATATGGGCAGCCAGTAAACATGTTGTACTGAAGTTACATAGTTAGTCAGGTTGAAAAAAGACACATGTCCATCAAGTTCAACCACAAAAAAAAAAAAAGTTGATGTGTTGAAAGCAGAAAGAATGGGTATCGCAGTTTGTTGTGTATGGAGCTGTGTAGCCGCAGACCAGTCATGGTGCCCATGCCAAAAGAGCCTACAATAAGCATGTGAGCGTCAGAACTGGACCACAGAGTAATGGAAGAAGGTGGCCTGGTCTGATGAGTCACATTTTCTTTTACATCATATGGATGACCAGGATGACCAGGTGCATGTGCATCACTTACCTGGGGAAGAGATGGCACCAGGATGCAGACTGGGAAGATGGCAAGCTAGCGGAGGCAGTCTGATGGTTTTGGAAATGTTCTGCTGGGAAACCTTGGGTCCTGTCACTCATGTGAATGTTTCTTTGACACGTACCCCCTACCTAAAAATTGTTTCTGACCAAGTACACCCCTTCATGGAAACAGTATTTCCTGATGGCAGTGGCCTCTTGCAGCAGGATAACGCACCACACTTCAAAAATGGTTTGAGAAACACAACAAGTTTTAAGCGTTGACTCCAAATTCTCCAGATTTCCAATACAATCGAGCATCTGTGGGATGTGCTGGAAAAACAAGTCGGATCCATGGTGGCTCACCTCACCACTTACAGAACTTAAAGCATCTGCTACTAACAGGTTGGTGCCAGATACCAGAGCATAACTTCAGAGGTCTAGTTGTGTCCATGCCTCATTGGGTCAGGGCTGTTTTAGGGGCAAAAGGGGGACCTATCTCTCTGCTAAGTCCTGTAGTGATTTAGGGGTCGATGGAAGGAACCACAGCTCTCAGAAGGGGGAAACAGGCATCCAACACTCCTCAATGTTTCAAAAACCAAACACGCTACAGAAGGCCTGAGCTCTGGAGTAGAGAAGTAGATAGAATGCAGAAGCAACTGGATAGGTGAGTATAATTGCTCTGCTTTAGCAAAGTACTGTTTATTACATTTTTTAGACACTGACAGAGTCTCTTTAATCTGTAGAACAAATTAAGGCCTTGTTTAAGCCAAGTTCATGATTTCTAGGAGGACCATAACAAATGGGTAAGAGGTCTATTTGTGATCAAAAACCACCAGCTCAACATGCGTACAGTAAGAGGAACAAAAAGAATAATACATAAGGTCTCTCTCTCACACTTTTCTATCCGCGAATGAAAATCATAGCAGATATCAACAAACCAATAATGCAATGAGTTATTGGTTCGGAAGGGAAAGAATTTCATGTGGCAAGACACATATTAAGTAAAACTACATTTTATTACAATTCTCAAAAAGGTAAAAACAAGATAAAATAATTTTACACAAAGACACTAGTAAACAGCGTGGTTCCACAAGGGAAGAGCTGTTTAATAGTGTCTTTGTGTAAAATAATTTTACACAATGAAAAGTCCATCTTTCCTTTCCAAACCAATATTTAGAATATCAGGAAGCAGCGCCCCTCGCAATGCCTCGATTTCTATAATTTAATGCAATGTGTGAAAAGGAAAGTACAGGTGCATCTCAAAAAAATTAGAATATCATCAAAAAGTTAATTTGTTTCAGTAATTCAATTAAAAAAGTGAAACTCATATATTTTATGTAGATTCATTACATACAGAGTGATCGGTTTCAGGCATTTCTTTCTTTTAATTTTGATGTTTATGGCTTACAGCTAATGAAAAACCAAAATTCAGTATCTCAAAAAATTATGAAAAAGTTCAATATTGTAGATGTAGAGCAGGCTCCTGAAGAGCACACGCTATGCTTTTTAAAAATTAAGGTTAAACCTGAACTGCAGTTTGGTTTGGGTACAATTGTTCTAAATTTGGACCTCAGCATCAATCTGACTGGACTATAGGATGTTCAGCCTGGCCACAAGGGGCACTGTCTCTTCTGGCAGGCATGGAACCACAGTCTAGTTGGATGTTTTAAGTTTACTCTCTCTCGGAGCCCTCCCAGTGGGAGGGTCACTCTTGCTGTGCTTTCTGGGAGAGGGTACTTAAGATGCGGAAGTCATGTGGTTCGGGGGTTCCGGTCCAGAAGGATGTTCTGACTCCATGGTCCTGGTCCTCCTGACCAGCCCACAGGAAGGCTATGGCCTGGGGTGCGGATCCACCTGACTTGTTGTCTCTGGGCTGGCTAGCCCGAGGCAAGGAAACTAAAGAAGGATTCCGAGGTGGTCCGGTGCCATCTCTGGTAGTTGGAGAGGCCCAGTAACTTCATAGCTATCCAGGGGAGGACTCTTCAGAAGAAGGCCACGTACGAGTTGGCTTCTTAGCAAGAGCCTGGAAGGGCTGAAGTACCTAAGTGACTCCAGTCTCCTGGGTATCGCCAAGCTGGCTGAAAGATCCAGGTATTACACGAGTGTTCCATAAGTGTTCGTTTCCTGAAGTCTACAACACCGTCTGTTGCAGAGACGTATTCCTGTATGTTCTACAACAACGTCTTTGGCAGAGACTTGTTCCTGAGTAAAGCACCTTGTTGGCTGCTAGGCCTTGTGAGAGAGGAACTTTCCAACCTGAGTGAACATCCAGTTGTGAATGGCTATTCTCTGGATTTAGTCAAAGTAAGCAAGTCCTTCATTATTGACTTTGACACTGAGAGTACTTGAACTTCCTTCCTAACCCTCTGATCCTATTTTTGAGAGACTGTGCGTTGTCTACGTTTTGCAAATATAAATCCCTTTATGCGGATCTGTCGTCAGTCTCTGAGTTTACTGGGCCATCTACCACGGGAACCCCTGGACACAGATCGAGGAGGAGAAGGTAACGGTAAGCCCAATCAAACCAGCAGCTGCTTCAGGGGTCAGTGCTAAATAGACTAGCGGTGTCACACTTTAATCAGCTAATTAACTCAAAACACCTGTAATAATTTGCCTTTAAATGGTCTCTCAGTCTGTTTCAATGATTACACAATCATGGGGAAGACTGCTGACTTGACAGTTGTCCAGAAGACAGTCATTGACACCCTACACAGGGAAGGTAAGTCATAAAAGGTCATTGCTAAAGAAGCTGGCTGTTCACAGAGTGGAAGGAAAAAGTGTGGTAGAAAAAGGTGCACAAGCAACAGGGGTAAGTGCAGCCTTGAGAGGCTTGTGAAGCAAAGGGCATTCAAGAATTTGGAGAAGATTCACAAGGAGTGGACTACAGCTGGTGTCAGTGCTTCAAGAGCCACCACATACAGACGTATGCAGGACATTGGCTACAACTGTCGCATTCCTTGTGTCAAGCCACCCCTGACCCAGAGACAACGTCAGAAGACATCTTTCCTGGGCTAAGGAGAAAAAAGACGGGACCGTTGCTCAGTGGTTTAAAGTCCTCTTTTTGGATGAAAGTAAAGTTAACATTTCATTTGGAAATCGAGGTCTCAGAGTCTGTAGGAAGAGTAGAGAGGCACAGAATCCAAGTTGCATGAGGTCCAGTGTGAAGTTTCCACAGTCAGTGATGATTTGGGGAGCCAAAGTCAGTGCAGCCCTCTACCAGGAAATTCTAGAGCACTTCATGCTTCGCTCTGCTGACCAGCTTTATGGAGATGCCAATTTCATTTTTATAGCAGGACTTGGCACCTGCCCACACTGCCAAAAGTACCAATACCTGGTTTATTGATCATGGTATCACTGTGCTTGATTGGCCAGCAATCTTGCCTGACCTAAACCCCATAGAGAATCTGTGGGGTATTGTCAAGAGCATGGGTCTTCAAACTATGGCCCTCCAGTTGTTCAGGAACTACAATTCCCATCATGCCTAGTCATGTCTGTGAATGTCAGAGTTTTACAATGCCTCATGGGATGTGTAGTTTGGCAACAGCTGGAGGGCCGTCGTTTGAGGATCCCTGGTCAAGAGGAAGGTGAGAGACACCAGACCCAACAATGCCATAATCATCAAAATTAAAAGAAAACAATTCTTGAAATATATCACTCTGTGTGTAATTAATCTATATAATATATGATTTTCAAATTTTTTTTTATTGAATTATTGAAATAAATAAACTTTTTGATGATATTCAAATTTTTTGAGATGCACCTGTATAGAGATGTTGGTCAATTTTAATTTTGTTTAATGAAAGTTGACACCTTTTTAACCTGTTAATTTATGTTTTTGTATTTAATCTTATTAGTAGAATAAAATCCTTATATTATAAATAAACAATACAAGGTGCATGCTTGCTTCAGTGTGTGTACTGCATGCTGGGTTTTCTGGGGAAAAAAAAAGCCCAGCATTAGCTCTGCACATTTTGCCTGCTTCGGCAGACTGAATCTCTAGACCTAGATGTGCTTGTAATGGAAGAGGGAGTGTCATCTGAGTCATTAAGGTGTGTGTATAACCTGAGATCATGTAGCACAGTCCCAGATAGCAAGGATAACTTGCCACAAATTTGTGGCAGTGTTGAATTGTAAGTCTTGTTAACTTGCTGCACATTGTCACTGGCAAGTTGTACACCTGCAGAGCACTTGAAGCACAAGTTTTAGTTGACAATTTTTGCAATTTGTAGCAAATTTGCATGGCAAGTCTCTAGCAAGAGCAAAGTTGCATTGGTGAGTCTACAGCAAGAGCTCTGCAGGTCTACAGCATGAAAATAGTCACAGTGCCCCCTGTGGTGGGATGACTATTGCACAACATTACTGAACCAGAAGTAGCAGCAGAAGGTTTGCAAAGAAAGTTGATCTGGAGTCATGCAATGCGGACTTGCTGCAATTGTACACCAAATTTGTGGAGCCCGGCAAGTCTAGCTTAGGAAGTCATTTTCAAACTTGCACTACATAGTTACATAGTTAGTCAGGTTGAAAAAAGAAACAAGTCCATCTAGTTCAACCACAAAAAAAAAAATAATAATAATATCATACAATCCCATATACCCAATTCTATACCCACAGTTGATCCAGAGGAAGGCAAAAAACCCCAGTAGAGCATGATCCAATTTGCTAAAGCAGGGGAAAAAATTCCTTCCTGATCCCCCCGAGAGGCAATCAGATTTTCCCCAGATCAACTTTACCTATAAATGTTAGTACTCTGTTATGTTGTGTACATTTAGGAAATAATCCAGGCCCTTCTTAAAGCAATCCACTGAGCTGGCCATAACCCCCTCTGCAGGGAGTCTATTCCACATTTTCACAGCTCTTACTGTGAAGAAACCTTTCCGTATTTGGAGATGAAATCTCTTTTCCTCTAGACGTAAAGAGTGCCCCTTTGTCCTCTTTGTTGACTGTAAAGTGAATAACTCGACACTACAATTGCTTGCTATCTGAGGTGGTCTCTAAATGTGGCCCTTTGCTTGCTTTTATCCAACCTTTGGGGCATTGTTCCCCCCCCCCCCCACTGTCAGCAAAAGTAGGGCATAGTTCCTGCCACTGACATCAACAATGGGGCACTAGTCCTCTCACTGACACCAATGATAGGATCCTATTCCTCCCACTGACACTCAATGATGGGGCGCTATTCCTCCCACTGATACCAATGATGGGGCGCTATTCCTACAACTGCTACCAATTATGGGGTGCTATTCCTCACACTGACACCCAATGATGGGGCGCTATTCCTCCCACTGATACCAATGATGGGGCGCTATTCCCACCACTGACACCAATGATGGAGTGCTATTCCTCCCACTGACACCAATGATGGAACTTTATTCCTCCCACTGACACCCAATGATGGGGCTCTATTCCTCCCACTGATACCAATGATGGTGCATTATTCCTCCCACTGACACCATCACTTGGCACTATTATTCAGCCTAGAACCAATGATGGGGTATTGTTTACTCCCACTGACACCAGTGCACTTTCTTCTCTTACTGGCCAAAGATCAGCACCCCCAAGGTCTGAAGGACAGTAAAGTGACCTTTTGTTTAGAAGGTTTGGAGACCCCTGCTGTAGCAGAACTGTAAATGACATAATAACCCGGAGTACCAGAATAGTGCTGTTGACCTGCTGACACCAAAATGATAAATATAAAATATTTATTTCATAGTTTACACTGTATGCCTCAGTAAAAAGGAATTAAAAATCAGTCAACCAATTTTAACTCACGAGCCTAATACATATATGGAAAACGTTCCCTTTGAAAAGTTGGGTTGAGCGAAAATTGCGGGTTTTAATTTTTCTGAAACTTTGGTTTGAAGATTGATAGATTTTGGCAGAATTTTGCCATTTTGTTAAAATACATCGAAGTCGCAAATTCGCTGAATTGTACTTTTAAATGGTTGCTGAGGGTCGGCGGGTCGAAGAAGCTCCTTTCAACTAACCTTTTTCCTGGCCCCTCATTAGTCTTGATGTTATTTTTTTTATTTTTATTTTTTTTACATTCAGTGAAAAAAGTAGAATAAAACATGTGAAGTCACAGTACACAAAAAAGGATTATAAACACAAAAAAGCAAGAGAAAACAAATACAGAGAACACTTGATTTACTAAAACTGGAGAGTGCAAAATCTGGTGCAGCTCTGTATAGAAAACCAATCAGCTTCTTAAAAAAAAAAAAAAAAGAGTATTTTTTTTTTAAAAGCAAAATTCCACCGCATTGAACTTTCTAATTTTTTTGTGGCAAAATACTGACATCAATCCGCAATGAAAGAGTAAGAAAGCTTCTGTAGATGAGAGAATGCTAAAGAAGAAGAGATGAAGCTCGCAGTCACTGGAACAGAAATCGCAGGCAACTTTAAGAAGAAGAGGTGGCTCGGGTCTACCATGAATAGGCAACGCAAGCAACCTCCCTGGTTGTGGGACATTCCCAATGGAGGTTTGTGTGTATCATGTACCCGGTGTCTTACCTTTCATTACACAGAGAATATCAAACCCTTACCTGTCTGAGTAATAATTGTTGGTGTGAAGGATAGGAGAACCAATTACATTCTACATGTTTATATTCTACCTATTTATTCCAGGAAGCATTGAACCGTGTCCTCCAGGGTGTAAGACCAATTATTGGAAATTATACACGTGGCAGCTGGGGAGAAGGTCCCTCTGAGAATGCTAATTATTCACTTTGCAATAAGGAATATTTTATAATGTATTTAGCTTATTTTTTATATAGAACGGGGGTCTCCAAACTGTCTATACAAAGGGCCTGTTTACTGTTCTTCAGAATTTAGGGTGGTCGGACTGTGGCCATTGGGAGTAGAAAATGCCCAGCATCAGTGCCATCTTTGGTGTCAGTGAAAGGTATTCTGTCTTATTATTGGTGTGATTGGGAGGAATTGTGCCCCATCATTGGTGTCATTGTGCCCCATCATTGGTGTCATTGGGAGGAATAGTGCCCCATCATTGGTGTCATTGGGAGGAATAGTGGCCTGTCATTGGGATGAATTGTGCCCCATCATTGGTGGCATTGGTAAGAATTGTGCCCCATAATAGGTATCATTGTGCCCCATCATTGGTGTCATTGTGCCCCATTGTTGATGTCATTGGGAGGAATAGTGTCCCATCATTGGTGTCATTGGGAGGAATTGTGCCCCATTATTGGTGGCATTGGTAGGAATTGTGCCCCATCATTGGTATCATTGGGAGGAATTATGCCCCCATCATTGGTGTCTTTGATAGGAACTGTGCCCCATCATTAGTATCATTGTGCCCCATCATTGGTGTCATTAGTAGGAATTGTGCCCCATCATTGGTATCATTGTGCCCCATCATTGGTATCATTGTGCCCCATCATTGGTGATGTAATTGTGAGGAATAGTGTCCCATCATTGGTGTCACTTGGAGGAATTGTGCCTCATCATTGGAATCATTGTGCTCCATCATTGGTGTCATTGTGCCCCATTGTTGATGTCATTGGGAGGAATAGTGTCTGATCATTGGTGTCATTGGGAGGAATTGTGCCCCATTATTGGTGGCATTGGTAGGAATTGTGCCCCATCATTGGTATCATTGTGCCCCATCATTGGTGTCATTGTGCCCCATTGTTGATGTCATTGGGAGGAATAGTGTCCCATCATTGGTGTCATTGGGAGGAATTGTGCCCCATTATTGGTGGCATTGGTAGGAATTGTGCCCCATCATTGGTATCATTGTGCCCCATCATTGGTGTCATTGTGCCCCATTATTGGTATCATTGGGAGGAATTATGCCCCCATCATTGGTGTCTTTGATAGGAACTGTGCCCCATCATTGGTGTCATTAGTAGGAATTGTGCCCCATCATTGGTATCATTGTGCCCCATCATTGGTGATGTCATTGTGAGGAATAGTGTCCCATCATTGGTGTCACTTGGAGGAATTGTGCCTCATCATTGGAATCATTGTGCTCCATCATTGGTGTCATTGTGCCCCATTGTTGATGTCATTGGGAGGAATAGTGTCCGATCATTGGTGTCACTTGGAGGAATTGTGCCGCAGCTCTAAGTGAGATACGCACACTCAAATACAATAGAAAAATTTCAAAGCTGCGCCAAAAGGACCATATAAACTAACTACCCAAAAAAAATATAAAAAATGATGAAAGGTTATAAATAAATATCACATTCCATACAGATTCAATAAAAGAAATAACAAAAATTATAATTTAACTGCTTAAGAGGAAGGAACAAGCAAAGTTCATAAAAAGTCCTCAGTTGCAATCCTTTCCAGAACACCAAGGTGATTCCACTCAGAAACTGCACACAAGTGCCCGTCACCAAGAAGTGAGTGCTTAGTTCCGACGGACTTTCCGAATGAACGGCCACACACAATCACACCAAAGTCCGATGGATTTGAACGTGATGACGTGCGACCGGACTAGAATAAGGAAGTTCATAGCCAGTAGCCAATAGCTGCCGTAGCTTCGGTTTTTGTCCGTCGGATCAGCACACACACGAGCGGATTTCTCGGTCCAGCGGAGTTTCGGTGGGAAAATTTATAACATGTTCTATTTCTAAAGTCCGCTGGATTTTTGGCAAGCAAAGGTCCGATGGAGCCCACACACGATCAAATTGTCAGACAGACTCGATCTGTTGGACCTTTGCTGTCAAAAAGTCTGGTCGTGTGTACGTGGCATTAGGCTCTAATTGGCTTGAAAAAAAAGGGTGGGCTCGGGGCGCATGGAGCCCACACGGTTGTGTGACATTAGCAAAATTAATATTCGCTAATGTCTTTCTGTTTCTCTTCCCAGCCAATCAATCCTAAAACCTGATTGGCAGCAAGCCCTAAGTCCTGATTGGCTGGAAGGAGAAGCCACCACTGGGACTTGGGAGAAGAAGCAGGTGGGGAAGCCGCTGAAGCCGCGAAACCTGGATGGGGTAAGTGCGGGGCCGGCAGGGTGGGACTGGCTTGCGAGTGAAGCAGCAATCGATCGATCACGAGGTAGGGTTGCCATCTTTTCTTCAAGTCAAACCCGAACACTTTAGCGGTGCACAGCAATTTTTTTTATAGTATAAACTACCAGGTACTGCTACTAAATAACATTTCTAATCATATGAAGTTAATAACAAGAGTCCACAGAGTTCCCCTTTTACATCTGAACTTGCAGAGTCCCCTTTCACTGTAAGGGGGCACTCTGCAGACTCTGACGTAATGGAGAACTCTGGGAACTCTAACATAAGGGATGCTCTGGGAACCCTGATTTAAGGGGAAACACTAAGAACTCTGATGTACGGAGAGGACTCTGATGTAAGGGGGAACACTGCGGCCTCTGATGTAAAGGGGAACTCTGATGTAAGGGGTGCTCTGAGAACCCTGATTTGCCTTAGGCCGCGTACACACGGGCGGACTGTTCGCCCAACTTTGTCCGCTGAACAGTGTTTCAGCGGACAGTCCACTCGTGTGTGGGCTTCAGCGGACAGTTTCAGCGGACAGTCTGACGAACAAAGTTTTTCGGAATTTCCGTAAGACAGTCCGCTGAAACTTGGTTTGAGCGGACAGTCCGCTCGTGTGTAGGCTTGTTCGACAAACTAAGTTTTGCGCATGCTCAGAAAGGATTTACACGGCGAAGGTTGCATTGCTGTGTATTGGACGTCTAATTTCTCGTCCCGTCGTACGTGCCGTTCACGTCATCGCGCACGCTTTCAGCGGACTGTTCGTTCATCGTGTGTGGTCAAGTCCGTTCATGCAAATTTTGAGCGGACTGTTTGTCGGATTGTTTGACGAACAAAGTTGGGTGAACAGTCCGCCCGTGTGTACGCGGCCTTAGTGTACTCACTCAGAGGCAAGAGAGAGAAGGGGGAGAATTCAGTCACAGACAGATGGATGGATGGTGAGATCAGTTGGCAGTCAGCACCTCTTATCCAGATGGATCTGAGGCTGCTGGGAAGCCATAGTCCAGTCTAAATAATGTGTCCGGGTTTCAGACAGTCTGAAACCTGGACGAATGATTCCAAACCCGAACTGTCCGGGTGAATCCTGGACAGGTGGCAACCCTATCAGGAGGGGATGGGGGCCCTTTAAAAAAAATTCTGCCTCTTCTGAGGCCTTGAAAGCGTTATTCTCCTCGGACCTTTAGTAAGTGTATTCCTCGTCTGGGCCACCCCTTGGACAGGATATCCCCCTGCAGTTGTTTATGAGGCTGATATATACCTTTGAAGACTTTCCTTTCCCTTCACTGTTTTTAACGATTGCTGCGGTGAGTACATAACTCCCAGAGCCTAGCCCTTACCTTGAACCCCCCCCTTTTTTTTTATGTCCACCTTTCCCTTCCCCCCCCATATTTGGTTAACTTTTTGATTTAATATGCAATAATTATATCACAGTAAGTGATATTCCCTGTGAAATGTCATCTGTTAACTCTGTAAACCAGTAATCCTTGTTTTAATAACATGTACAATTGTACGATTGTTTTTCTCTTGTGTACGCTTCACAATTTTATGCTTTAATTGTGAAAAGATATTCAACCATAAAAGTGATCTATTGCTTGCTGATGACGAAGAGCGGTAGACTATTATTATTATTAATAATAATATAAAAAATATTTTGCACTACAGTGTGATAATGTCCATAACAGCAGCACCCATATACCATCCGAATACTCTGAATGGTTTCGGGCATATACTGTATACAGTATATACAAACTATAGTGCACTTCCTGTTAACATATACACTCGCCGGACACTTTATTAGGTACACCTTGGTAGTACCTGGTTGCACCCCCTTTTGCCTTCATTCTTCATAGAATAGATACAACGAGGTGTTGGAAACGTTCCTCAGAGATTTTGGTCCACAGTGACATAATAGCATCACACAGTTGCTGCAAATTTATCGGCTGCACATCCATCAGTTCCACCACATCCCAAAGATTCTCTATTGGATGAGATCTGGTGAGTGTGGAGGACATTGGATGAGATCTGGTGAGTGTGGAGGTCATTGGAGTACAGTGACCTCATTGTCCATTGATGAGATGATTGGAGCTTTGTGACATGGTGCATTATCCTGCTGGAAGGGGCCATCAGAAGATGGGTACACTCTAGTCATAAAGGGATGGACATGGTCAGCAACAACACTCAGGTAGGCCATGGTGTTTAACCACTTGCCAACTGGGCCATAGCCGAAAGATGGCTACAGCGCGGTTGGCTTATTCTGGGAGGGCGTCCATGGACGTCCTCGCAGAATGTTGCTCTCGTGCGCCCCCTGGGGCCTGCACCCAGAAATATCCGCGACCGCTGGGTCCGGAAGGCCCGGCCCATTATGGATCACGGTAAATGGCCGCTGGTAGCGTGATCACTGTGTCAAATGACTGGGCGATCACTTGTAAACAAACTGGCGTCATATCATGAGGCCAGTTCCTCCCTTCCCTCTCTGTATTGATCTGTACAGTGCAAGGGGAGAGGGGGAGAGATCGTTTGTAGCAGCCCACAGAACTGCTCAGTGCCAATACTCTGCAGCACTCTGCCAATACTCTGTACTCTGCCCATACGCTGCAATAATCTGCAATACTCTGCAATACTTGCCAATACCTTGCCAATACTCTGCAATACTCGGCAATACTCTGCCAATACTCTGCCAATACTCTGTACTCTTCCCATACTCTGCACAAATCTGTAATACTCTGCAATACTCGCCAATACCCTGCCAATACTCTGCAATACTCGCCAATACTCTGCCAATACTCTGCCAATACTCGCCAATACTCTGACAATACTTTGTTTTACCGAATTTTAAGTCTTTTTTGATTTATGATGCCGGTTCCACCCTCCCCTCTCTGTACCGATCTGTGCAGTTCGAGGGGAGAGGAGGAGAGGGGGAGGGAGGGGGAGAGATCGTTTGTAGCAGCGCTGTGGGCTGGATCTGTAGTGCCCACAGTGCTGCTCAGTGCCAATACTCTGCAGTACTCTGCCAATACTCTGTACTCTGCCCATCCTCTGCAATAATCTGCAATACTCTGCCATACTCAGCAATAATCGCCAATACTCTGCCAATATTTGCCAATACTCGCCAATACTCTGCTAATAATCGCCAATACTCTGCCAATACTTGCCAATACTCTGCAATACATTTTAACAGAAACAAAGAATTGTATTTATTTTTTTTTACCAAATTTTGAGTCTTTTTTGATTTATAGCGCAAAAAATAAAAAAAACAGCAGTGATTAAATACCACCAAAAGAAAGCTCTATTTATGTGAAAAAATGGCAAAAATTTCATATGGGTACAGTGTTGCATGACTGAGTAATTGTCATTCAAAGTGTGAGAGCACCGAAAGCTTAAAATTGGTCTGGTTAGGAAGGGGGTTTAAATGCCCAGTGGTCAAGTGGTTGAATGATGCTCCATTGGTACTAAAGGGCCCAAAGTGTGGCAAGAAAATATCCTCCACACCATTACACCACCACCACCAGCCTGAACCATTGATACAAGGCAGGATGGATCCATGCTTTCATGTTGTTTATGCCAAATTCTGACCCAACCATCTGAATGTTGCAGCTGAAATCCAGACTTATCTTTGTAGCCTCAGTTTCCTGTTCTTAGCTGACAGGAGTGGCACCCGGTGTGATCTTCTGCTGCTGTAGCCGATCTGCTTCAAAGTTTGATGTGTTGTGTGTTCAGAGATGGTATTCTGCACACCTTGGTTGTAACGAGTGGTTATTTGAGATACTGTTGCCTTTCTATCAGGGACAATATGAGACACAATGTACAGGGATAGGGACAATTGTAGACACACACTCACTCAGGTTGAACTGGATGGACTGGTGTCCTTATTCAACCTTACTAACTATAACTATCATCTGGAACCAGTCTGCCCATTCTTCTCTGACCTCTGACACCAACAAGGCATTTTCCTCCACACAACTGCTGCTCACTGGATATTTTCTCTTTTTCTGACCATTCTCTGTAAAAACCCAAGAGATGGTTGTGCATGAAAATCCCAGTAGATCAGCAGTTTGTGAAATACTCAGGCCAGTTCATCTGGAACCAACAACCATGCCACGTTCAAAGTCACTTAAAGCCCCTTTCTTCCCCATTCTGATGCTCAGGTTGGACTTCAGCACGTCTAGATGCCTAAATACATGGAGTTGCTGCCATGTAATTGGCTGATTAGAAATTTATGTTACCACGCAATTGAATGGGTGTAACGTGCAACGTGTTTGGCGAACATGTAACGAACAGTAAGTCCTTTTTCCACCTTGCCGGAGTCCTGAATCTTGGCTAGACCTGTCATATGGTCTAGTGAAGAGTACACTGTTAGCAGGTTACCAGATCTGTGGATAGACCTGGGTCAATAATACAGGGGCTGACATTGGGCTCCCCCACTCTGGGGGCTTTATTTCTTTTACAGAACTCCTCCGTGGCTGATTTCCATTGGGCGGTGGAGGCATGACAGCGCGATCCCCTTGGATGACCAAAGGCCCTGGCTGGGTTTAGAGCCACAAGTGTTTGAGACCTCCTGTGATAGGAGGTCTCAGGAGCTGGTAAGCAGCAAATTTATTAGGTGGAGGTGTTCTCTTTTCTATTGGCACTATTGTTTTGGTGAAGTTTCCAATACCAAGGGATTTCGTGGATATCACGTTACCATATGGATTCGTTTGGCAAATTATACATATGGACTTTTTATCAAATTTTTTAAGCGCAGTTTATTTTTGATTTAATTGAATGGGTGTACCTAATAAAGTGGTTGGTGAGTGTAGATTGCAGTGCAAAAAACAATATATAATAAAATAAATAATATATTAACAGATGGTGTACAAAATGTAACTCAATACAGTGACACAATATTTCCGTAAAAAACGAATAGTCCATGGCGGGCACGATGACGGCACACGTTGGGTGGAGACAGAAGTTATGATTTCATCACGCCTGCGGATGCCAGAAGTTGGTGCGGTTCATGTTGCTTGAGTCCTCGTTTCTTATTTTAACAATGTGAGTACCGGTTTTCATTTTAAATAATAAATACACATTATTGCAGTATCACGCTATGTGCAGCCTTTGTTCTTCTCCTTCTATGGCGGTTATTTGAGACCCCATACCTGAGGTTAGGACAATTGATACCAGTATCATTGGACCGGATTCAGCTAGTCCCTGGACACCAGGTGGTGTCAGCATACTAAGTGCTTGATCTCTGTAACTGGAGATCCTATTGATCCGGTGGTGGTGGGCACATATTTGTGATGGAATTCCTTGTATCTTTCATGTGGTTCTGTGTTTATTGGAGTGCACAACTACTGAAGAGAATAAATGGACTTATTTTTCACCTTTTTTTAACACTTTTATATTATATTTGTTTATAACACATGAACTATACATTTTTTTATGGAAATATTCTGTGTCACTGTATTGCGTTACATTTTTTACACCATCTATTGATATATTATTAATTTTATTATATATGTTTTTTGCACTGCTATTTATTTCCTAACAGGGAAGCGCACTATAGTTTGTATATATTTTATTATTAATAGCAGTCAATTGCATGGGGCTCGGCATCAGGTCTCCCCGCTCCAATCTAGCCTCCACATCAGGGGTCTCCAAACTTTCTAAACAAAGGGCTGCTTTTCTGTCCTTTGGACTTTAGGGGGGGTGTGCAGTGGCGTCACTAGGGTTGGTGTCACCTGGTGTGATAAAACATGGTGTCACCCCCCTCCACCAACTACAGTCCTCAGTACAGACCCTCCTCCACTAAGTATAGACCCCCCTCCACTAAGTATAGACCCTCCTCTGTCAGTGCAGACCCTCTACGAAGTATACACCCCCTCCATCAGTATAGACCACCCTCCTCGGTACAGACCCCCCTCCCTCAGTATAGACCTGCCCTCCCTCAGTATGGACCCCCCCTCCATTAGTACAGACCTCCCAGAACAAACCACCTCCCTCCATTAGTACAGAAACCCCCGAATAAACCATCCTCCTCCATTAGTACAGACCCCCAGAACAAACCACCTCCCATTAGTACAGACCCCCCCCCCAAAACAAACCACCCCCCTCCATATGATATAGCTTTGACTAGCAGCATAAACCAACCTTATCAACAAGCCCCCCCTCACAACTTCTCACCTCAGGCAGTGGAGGACATCTCTCCCCCCAATCTCAAGCCGACACCCCTGGTCCATTACCGCACCAGCTTGGGCGGCTCAGGTACACAGAACACCTGGGCGGCACCTGGAGAGGAGAGGAGAGTGTGCAGCTGCGCTGCCCGGGTGGAGAGCAGAATCGAGACAGGCTTAAGCAGGAGTGAGAGACAGAGGAGGAGGAGGAGAACACATGGCGGGCACAGCCATGGCGCTGGAGGTGTGTTCCGGCTGAAGAGAAAAAAAACTGCCAAAGGGAGCAGGCTTTCATCACCCTCGGGATGGTGTCACCCCTCTAGCGGGTGGCACCCGGTGTGGACCGCTCCCCCGCCCCTGCTTAGCGACGCCACTGGGGGGGTGTACTGTAGTCATTTGGAGTAGAATATGCCCCAATGTCAGTGGGATTAGACAATGTCTCAGGCTTGGTGGTCAGTGGGAGTAAAAAAATTATATTATGCCTGTGGTCAGTGGGAGAAGGAATAGTGCCCCAACATTGGTGTCAGTGGGAGAATCAGTGCCCCCTCATTGGTGTCAGTGAGAGGAATGATGCCCCATCACTGGTGTCAGTGGGAGGAATGGTTCCCCATCATTGGTGCCAGTGTGAGATTTAGTGCCCCATCATTTGTGTCAGTGAGAGGAATGGTGCCCCATTATTTATGAAGTGGGAGGAATAGTGCCCCATCATTGTGCCAGTGGGGGGAATAGTGTCCCATCATTGGTGTCAGTGGAAGGAAAAGGACTCCATCATTGTTGTCAGTGGAAGAAAAAATGCCCCATAATTGGTGTTAGTATTAGGAATAGCGCTTTATCATTGGTATCAGTGGAATGAATACTGCCTCATCATTGGTGTCAGTGGGGGGAATAGGGCTCCATCATTGGTGTCAGTGGAAGGAAAAATGCCCCATAATTGGTGTCAGTGGAAGGAAAAATGCCCCAGAATTGGTGTCAGTGGAAGGAATAGGGCTCCATCCTTGGTGTCAGTGGAAGGTAAGAGCCCCATCATTAGTGTCTTTGGAAGGAATAGTGCCTTGTATCAGTGTGTGAAACAGTGCCCCAAGGGCTGCCTATAGTCAAGCAAAAGGCCACATTTGACCCATGGGCCACAGTTTGGAGACCACTGCTCCTCCTGAAAAAAGAGTAAAAAACATTTAATAAGAATAAAAAAATTTTTTTAAATACCCATGCTTCTCCTTTACCCGCTTGGTTTCAGAGAACATGATAGCCATTGAATGCCATTTTCACAGATTGACTTGAGCATCAAAAACTTACAACCACAAACTCATGCAAATCTGTCTATATCAGTGATATATGTGAAGTACTTTCTTGATAACCTGTTTCACCTCTTGATTTCTCATGCTATATATAAGAGGGTTCAGCATTGGTATCATGACTGTGTAAAACACAGATGCCGACTTGTCTTGAATCTCAAGGGCACTGTTAGGAGGACGTAGATAAATGAAAAAAACTGTCCCGTAGAAAATAGAGATGCACATGAGATGTGAGGAACAAGTACCAAATGCCTTCTGTCTCCCATGACTGGACTTTATCTTTAGAATGGAAGAAACTATGAAAGTATATGACACCAAGATAGGCATCAATGAGCCTACACCACAAGCAAAAACAAAGAAGAACGTTATAGAATCACACCACAGAGTGCTGGAGCAGGCCAGTTTAAGCAGTGGTGGTACGTCACAGTAGAAATGGTCTATGAGGTTTGGGCCACAGAACTCAAGACTGAACACACAGCTTGTTTGTACTACAGATTGCATGAAACCAATAGAAAAACTAAGGAAAGCAAGACTCAAGCACTTTTTGTTGGTCATAACGGAAACATAACGTAGAGGGTGGCAGATAGCAACAAATCGGTCATAGGACATAGTTGAGAGTAAAAGTGCTTCAGTGACGGCCAAAGCATCAAAGAAAAAGAACTGGACCGCACAGCCATAAAAGGATATTAACTTTATCTTGGACATAAGGTCAGCCACCATTTTAGGTGCTATAACTGAGGAGTAGAAAAGGTCCACCAAAGAGAGGTAACTAAGAAAGTAGTACATCGGCGTGTGAAGGTTTGGGGCTTTAAGGACTATGAACATCATGCCAAAGTTAAACACGACACAAACAAGGTAAACATTCAAGAAAAAAGCAAAGAGAAATGCGCCAAGCTGGTCATTATGTGTTAGTCCAGAGAACACAAACACGGTCACTTTTGTTTTGTTTAGGTGGCTCATTGGTTCCTTCTGTGCTCCTTTTCCTTAAAAGTTGTGTAATGTGGCTTAGGTGATAAACGGTGTTTCCAGATACAAGGAATTCCAGGGATAGTTTATGAAGGTACAGAACTTTCCATTATAGATGGGACCAACTAGTATTCTATATTTCCATAGGCGTCAAATGCAAAGCCAGTCTGTAATAAGGGGCCGGGGACCTATGAAGAGAAAAGGTTTGATAGACTAAAGTTGGACGTAGATGCATGGGCCACTGGGATGTAATGTAATCTTTTAGCAAACATGAATGGTGAAGTCTTTATCTTTTCTCTAGAGGAGGGGTCTCCAAACTTTCTAAACAAAGGGCCAGTTTATTGTCCTTCAGACTTTAGGGGGGGGATCAGAGTGTAGCCAGTCAGAATAGAAAATTTCCAGGCATCAGTGGGGTTAAACAGTGCCCTATCTTTGATATTAGGGGGAGGAATGGTGCCAGTGTCATGAATTATGCCCCATTTCTGGTGTCAAAAGGCAGAATAGTGTCTCATATTAGTGGGATGAATAGTGCCCCAAGGGCCAGTTAAAGGCAGACAAAGGGCCACATCTAGTACATAATAGCAAAACTAACTAGGGCTTGATCTAGGTTAGTGTCATGGTCATTGTGAGGGTCAAAGGTCAGAGCTGGGTCATAGGTCACGGTGAGTATGTTTTGAAGTATGAATAACATTTTCACAACTAAACTTTACTATTACCGTTACCAAAATGAAGTCCCAATTTGTCCTGAAAAAAAAAAAAGGTATAATTCCACTGGGCACACTAAGTAGTTATGATGATATGTACGGTTTTACATGTCAAAATTGCAAAATTTTAATATGTTTTACTTTCAGGCATTAAGGGTTTAAAGAGAATCTGCAGTGCATTTTAATAGATTTTAATGTATACATTTTTTTTAGTTTTTTTTATTATAGTTATATATTAGATAATGGATAAGGCCTTAGTTAGGTTTATCTGTGTCCTGTTGGGAAGATTGTCCTACGCTTCCTCTCTCAGATACACAGCAGGAAGTAAAAGGAATCCCCTTATTTAGACTTTTTTTCCCCATTGGGAGATTTCCCTTCACCTCCTGTTCCAGTGATGATTTCCCATCACTTTCTAAACCAGAGACAACGGTCAGCAGAAGTGATAGTGAAGGGTAAATCTCCCCGCAGACATAGACAGCAATAGAACTTGACGGAGGTTCCAACACTTCCATATTCCATAACTAGAAAAGAAAAGAAAAAAACACTGTTGGCTTTATATATAGCTTTAATGTTTTTCTTCAATCCAAAATGAATGTGTATATCACCCCACTTTCCATTTATAAATATATATATATATATCTAGTACTATAAAATATACATACTCAATGTTAGAAAAGCAACACAGAGGAATTAAACTTGTAACATTCACCAGTCCATTTCTGTTATAATTTAATGTGTTTTTTGAAGTTTGAATTTTCATGCAACTAGGTGAGCCAATAAATGTTATCAATGTAACGCTAAATCTTTTGCTTCCATTGATGGCCAAGACTTTACAAGAAAAAAAAATAGCCTTTTTTAAATTAAAAATAAAACACAATGTGAACTTCTATGTCTTTGAAGTAATACGTTGACTTTGTTTCATCAAAGTATTTTGTTTAATGTCATTTATGTTCCGAGGATATGATTATTTTGTATCTTCTTTAGCATATTCTGTTGGTAGCTGAGCTGATACAGCAATGGAGTTTGCTCTCTCGTCTGTATGTAAAATTGTCTTTAAATTATATAATCTCTGCAAGGACCCATATTTATACTAAACCCAATTACTTGGGGGAACAATTATCATCAATACCGGAGAGGATTAATAATTCATTCCTATGAATTAAAAATAAACCAATTCATCAAGTAATATAATTGTATCCTTTAAAATAGAAATTTAAAAAAGAAAGAAAAAATAACAACTCAGTTTAATGGCAATGTATAGTGTCTTAATATTTATTTACATATATTTATTATGCTCAGTCAAAAAATAACACTTTTTTTAAATTAATTTTTCTTATTTTATTATAAACATTTCATTAATTTACATAATTTACATAAAGACACAAGTAAATTACACATTAAAAAAGAGTGTCCAATATCTATACTTCAGTTGTATCTGCAGTATCACATATCAGTCATTGGTGCAGAGCACTATTCAATAGGGTTAGTCACCTTCACACGTTTCTACAAAAATCCCCTCGCATCACTCAGCTCACCATAGAATCCCTCAGCCCTAGGCCATAAGGCCTCTCTGCATCAAACCACAGACTGGCATATGAGGGTCAGAGGTGGCAAGGTGACCCCACTTGCTCTTAGAATGATGTCCATCCTTGTTGGTGCTGTCCTGCTGGACACTCTCTCCTTCACTTGGTAAATTAAATGGTGCTGCCCAGGGGTGAACTGTTCCCATATCCCACTCTCCCTGGACTCCAAACACAGCTGGCATTGTATGGGCACTAGCTACACCTATGACATCACTACTTAAGGGGCAAAACTTAAAGTGGAAGTTGAGCCAAAACTATCTAAGGCTAAATCTACTCTCAGCCACATTCTAAACCTAATCTATGTAACCCTGTAAAGAAAAAAAAAGGGTAAACATATGTTTTCTGAAGCCCATCCAGTCCGGTCTCCATCGGCGCAAGCTCTGTGCAGGAGAGAACTGACACTGACTGGGAAATGACCGGGAAGTGACGTCACACATAGAGTTACTATAGGGGTTCAGTTGTCGGCTGTCTCTCCAGCACACTCCCTGTTAAATAGTGTTATTATGGTTATTAATATTGATATTCTGTAAATTATATTGATGAGGAAAGCTCTAAGAAAATACTTCAGTTCTCATGTAAAAACTCAAATTTAATAATAAAATAGCAAAATATTACAAGAACAATATCAAAATGTAGAATGTAAAAATATCAATAAAATATTATATTCTTAAGATGAAGATTGCATCAGATGTGTATCTTTGTGTGTGTGTGTGTGTGAAGCTGATCTGCTTTCTTCAATGTCTCGTGATGTCTGCCTCAAACAAAACTGCTCCCTGTGCCTAGCTTTACTCTTAAAATCTGACCCCTCCTTCCTAAAAAGGCTGGTTAAAGGTTCTTCATTGTTCAACATACTCTTCTAATGAGACATAACTTCCCTCCTACCTCTCACACAAGGATGGGGGTTGCTCATTCTCTATAATTTGACATTCCTGAGGAGTGGGCAAGGACAGCTATCTGTAAAGCCATTTAACTTATACAATATAAGTATGCTTTAACATCTAATTCAAATACTGCATAAATGACTGTGTATATTATTATATTGATTGAAAACGGAATGTATTCATTAATATCCTAATCAAGAAATATTGTAATATAAAGAACTTCTTAACTAAAACATAACCTTTTACATCTTAAAAAATGTGAAACCTTTCTCCTCATTTGCCATGGTTTCCATGGGAGAATGGATCAGAACCCAGCTCAATCTTAATTACTAACACGTTTGGTTCTCCATAGAAATGTTTATGAAGCTATATGTATACTATGTATCACAAGTATAAAAGTCTATATAATTCACTTTTTCCATAACTAAAAGATATCAATATATATATTCAACTCAATTATTCTGTAAAAATCGAATCCATTCATTCATTTGTTAATATTTGTTAATTGGTGAATATTAGATTCTAACACTCTCACTGCAGCTCAGCGTGGGACCAGAGCGGCTGCAGAATAGGTAAGTACAGTGATTTCTGCTTTACAGGGCTACATAGATTAAATGTAGAATGTGGCTGAAAGTAGGTTTAGAGTTTTTGGCTGAACTTACACTTTAAGGGGACACTAACATCAGCCAACACACTTATTTTTGAACAACAAAAAAGTAGGGGGGAAGTACCCCAAAATAAAGTAGGTATAAAACGACCTCAAGTGGTATGTCAAAGTGAAAAAATATATAATTTTATTGGAAAACATTAAATAGCACCACAATTGGAAACCAGGAACCTTCACCAATCATTAAAATAACAACATTGTTACCGTATTTAAAATCAAAACCAGATTCACAGACATCACAGTATATAATATGAAAGGCCACCCTAAAAAATGTGCACTCATCAGATCAATTGGCTCAGCTGAGCCTAAATCAATAGTGAAAACAATCTGACTGAAATGAGAGGGGGGCAAATGTAAATAATAGTGTGGATCCTATAATGATGGAGGGACAATGAGTTAATTATGACAAGCATGTGTACAGTCCAGAGAAGGCTAAGGGGGGTTAATTTCTCTTAAAGTAAACTCTCCCACTCTGATGCTTCTTTTCATTTAGTCCATTATAATAAGTAATTATCAAACTATAGCCACTGTAATCCAACCCAAATCACATATTACTTAGTGTTTAAAGAAACTTTAAAAAACTTGTTTCCAGGGGTTAGGCAGCGCCATCATAAGTATTGTTTTCTGAGTCCACAGTGGAGTGTATTTCTGCCCTTATATTGAGCACCTCCTGTTAACCGAGCCTCCTTCTCAATCCAACGTTTCTATGGCAACCCTGCTTCCCTGTTCATAGCTTACTTGTTTTATTTCATAGTATTTACTTGTGCCGATTATCTAGTGTTTGCCTTTGTCAGTCTTATCAGCTTCAGCTGATAAGACTGCAGTAATGCTGTCCATGCCCCGGTTTACACTGCATGTGATGTCACATTGTGTGTGAGCAAGAAGCTCTGAATGATTATGCAGTCTCCTGGGATTTCAGTGTTGTGTGCCATAGGAAGCCCTGATAATAGATAGACAAGTACACAGAGTGTGCCGTAAATCAGGGGAGATCTGGGCATGCAAAGTGATGTCATTCTAAAGAACAAAAAAGATTACAACAATACTAAGCAAGTAAGGAAATATCTACAAGCAGTGTTCATTAGGGTTTTTTTATGCTGATTTACATGGGACAAAGTTGTGGGGGAGAGTTTACAACCACTATAATGGCATATGCTTACACTTTCCCCAATCTAAAGTTCATATACAGTGCATCCAGAGAGCATTCACCGCCCTTCACTTTTTCCACATTTTGTTATGTTACAGCCCTATTTCAAAATGGATTAAATTAATTATTTTCCTCAAAATTCTACAAACAATACCCCACAATGACAATGTGAAAGAAGTTTGTTTGAAATCTTTGCAAATTTATTAAAAATAAAAAATGAAAAAATCCCATGTACATAAGTATTCACAGCCTTTGCTCAATACTTTGTTGAAGCACCTTTGGCACCAATTACAATTGAAAAGAAAACACTGCGCTGTGATTTGTTATAAGTGAAGAATGGCCTCAACAGCCAGAAGAGCAGCCAACACCAAAAACAAACAAAGTTCGGCAAATAGGATAATAAAAACAGTGTAGCGCTTCAATGATAATAAACGTGATCAACATAAAAAATAATAATATGTCAAAAATCGCATAAATATAAATGCCTAGAGATGAAAGTCCAACATTGGGCGCTCATTCCACTATATAGCTGGCATGGGGGTGACCGAACCGTCACAGAGAAGGCAAGTAATACACTAGGCGAATGTGTTCATATGGATCTGCTTGACTGTAAACATCAGTAAAGAGTGGATAAATACTTCTTACCGGAACAGTTGGACTCACACAGTCATATGACGGTTGAGTCTAGAAGGCTTGAGGTCACAATCTGGGACCAAGGAGTATAAGGAGGGAGATCTGTTGAGCTGATGGTGGAGCTCCGGGCGGTTGTAGGCCCAATGGTGGATCCTTTCAGATGGAACGTCAAGATAGTCAAACTCAGACGCAGCCTGTTGTACCAATACTCCAATCTCCCCCGAATGGGGAGGGAAATGATGTGAAGGTTTAAACCAAAGAAACGGAAAAAAGAAAAAAGAAAAAAGAAAAAAGAAAAAAAGGCTCCACATGGTGCGGGTCAAACGGTATAAAAAATGTTGGTTTATTGAAGTCAAAAGATAATTAATGACTTGGTGATCACATAAAAAATAAAATGAAATTAAAAGCAATGTGGGGTGCCAACAGTTCGCCCGACGCGTTTCGACATATGTGTCTTCAACTGGGGCATTTCTTTTTTCCGTTTCTTTGGTTTAAACCTTCACATCATTTCCCTCCCCATTCGGGGGAGATTGGAGTATTGGTACAACAGGCTGCGTCTGAGTTTGACTATCTTGACGTTCCATCTGAAAGGATCCACCATTGGGCCTACAACCGCCCGGAGCTCCACCATCAGCTCAACAGATCTCCCTCCTTATACTCCTTGGCACCAATTACAGCCTCAAGTCTTTTTGAGTATGATGCTACAAGCTTGTTGCACCTATTTTTAGGCAGTTTCTCCCATTCTTCTTTGCAGGACCTCTCAAGCTCCATTAGGTTGGATGGGGAGCGTCGATGCACAGCCATTTTGTCAGGAAAACCCTTCCCACGGGCATCCGAGTGGTGTAAGACAGTGCGCACGCGGGAGCGCGTGCAGCCGTCTTGACGCAATTGGCGCCAATGGTGCTATTTAAAGTGGATCTTTGCCTTGCTGCCTTGCTGCCCGATCAACAGTGTTCCTGTGTGCTCTGCTATCCTGTATCTGCACTAACCTGATCCGTATTGAACCCGGCCTGTTCCTGACTTCTCTGTTTGCTGCCTGCCCCCGACTTTTGGCTTCCTACCCAACTACTCTTCCGGATTTCGTTTCTGTACCTGATCTTGCCCGCCTGCGCTTGACCTGGACCATTGTACTACTCTGCTACCTGCCAGTCTCCTGTTTACCGTTGCTGGACTACAGAACACCTCCCGGTCCGCCACCGTACCCGGCTGTTGTCTTCCACTGTGTCCTGTTGCCTCTTACCTCTTGCTGCAGGACTACAGGACTCCTTCCGCTATCCGCTGTATCCTGTTGGCACCTGCATTCCGCTGCTGGACTACAGAACTCCTTCCGCTGTCCACTGTACCCTGCAGTCACCTGCATTCTGCTGCCGGTCTACAGGACTCCTCCCGCTGTCCGCTGTACCCTGCTGTCACCTGCACTCCGGTGCTGGACTACAGGACACCTCCCATTACCAACGGTCTCCTGCCTTCTACACCGGCCATCCAGTCAGGCACTTGTGCTCCTCTGTGCTCCCGAGCCCCTGTCATCTCTACCAGGGCCTCCCGAGTCAGAGGTTTATGAGAGGCCGCTCCCTGCATTCCGGGCTCTGCCTTAAGGTACGTGACACATTTTCAGATCTCTCCAGAGATGTTCAATTGGATTCAAGTCTAGGCTCTGGCTGGGTCACTGAAGTTGTCCTGTAGCAACTCCTTTGTTATCTTGGCTGTGTGCTTAGGGTCGTTTATCCTGTTGGAAGATGAACCTTCACCCCAGTCTGAGGTCCAGAGCGTTCTGGAGCAGGTTTTCATCAACGATGTCTTTATTCATTACTGCATTCACCTTTCCCTCGATCCTGACTAGTCTCCCAGTTTCTGCCACTGAAAAACATCCCCACAGCATGATGCTGCCACCGCCATGCTTCACTGTAGGGATGGCATTGGCCACGTGATGAGCGGTGCCTAGTTTCCTCCAGACATGATTGTAACGATATCACGTCTGAGCCAGGATATATTGTAACTAGTTGCCATTTTGTGTGGAACGCAGCCATGACAGTTTGGCTACCTTGTAAACTTACTTACATCTGTAAAAACTCCCCCCTCCCTTGTCTTAGGAATTCCAAATGTTTTAACATCTTCAAAAGGAACGCAGAGAAAACAGAACCAGGCCAGGTCAAATAAACAAGGCTCAAGTTGCCTGGCAAGATATTGCGGCCTGTCGTAAAACTGTCACTTTCTCCATTCAGAGAACTAACAGATCCTCGTCGTAAATACTTCCAACAAGATAGCGTGCAAACAGATTAGTAACGTGTTGAAACGTTAACATTTTTTATAACTTTCAAAGCCATCATAGCACAGCCATAATATGGATATATTTGGTTTCCTCGGATAATTTCTAACATTTCAAGTCCAAACACCCCTATGTCAGGTCATATGGGAAGCCACTGGGACCCCTTACGGCTCCTAGGTAACCCTGAAATGGGAAACCTGTCATGTGTGGACTCGTTTTGAAGCAAATATCATGCTGATCACTAAAATGGATATCTGCAGTCTATAAACAATAGAGAGGCAGAGATATGAATATGTATAACAAAGTGTACCTGGGACAGGGTCATGAGTGTAGACACCTCCCAGCAACCAACCCCTAAACAAGATGACCAGACGATTGGTCACTGGTCGCTGTCAACACCCCCTTTGATTTGACAGAAAAGAGGAGAGGCCAAGGCAATAGGCAGTTCTCCTTTTACCATCCAAGCAGGAACATCTGCCAAGTTTGAGAACCGATTACCTTTGCTCATCGATTGAACTCTGATCAACTCTCGGACATTAATTGCAAGTATTCTACCTTCCCAATTCTACCTTATTTCTTTGTGGCTGTATATTGTCTTTATTTTTTGAAACATCCTTTTTCTGTAAATGTTTTATTCGCACCAACCTTGACCTTTTCATAATAAATCCTTATGTTGAAAAGTGTTAACCTTGTCTTTAAAGCTCTTGATGCAAACTATAAACGAACCTGTCTCTTAAAAGGGCGCTACTGTGGTAGAGTAAGGCACTGAGCAGACCTGTCTGTGGTGGCAGTGTGTGTTGCAGGCGCTTATTCTAAACTTATAATTGGTATTGCTTAAATTACGAGTCCCCCCGGCTCTGTCTTTTAAACGGGGGTGGTGGCAGTTAAAGGGTTAATTGTGTAATTAGCCCAGTGACAATCGCTCTCAGGCTGCCTGCACCTAGATTGTGGTCCCGCAAGCTGGAAAATCTTTGTGCTGGGTGCAGCTGAGTGTGGCATTGTTACGTAAGTGACAGCGTGGTGTTAGGTTGGCCGGTCCTTTGTCGCCAGTTAGCGAGGAGGGCAGGGATCTGACACCAGCGTTCGTCACATATTGGCTGGCAGCGTAGCGGGATAGTTTCGCATTAAGAGCATTCAGTGCATTGTTAGGAATTAGCTCTGCACTTAAGGATTGTAACCTTTGTGGAAACAGTCCTTAGAGACAAGCTGGTGCACATTATTTTTTTTGTTTACTTTTTTTAAAAAAGAGATATACAGCAACAGCTCCTTTCTACACCTTCTTCCTATCTCTGCTTTCTGTTCTATCTTTTCTGCTTGCAACATGTCTGGGGTATCAGCATATAAAAAGATGAGCAAAAATGATCTGACTGCTGAGTGCACAGAAAGAGGAATTGATGTCGGTGGCAAAAACCGTGATGGCTTGATACATGCCCTACATGAGTTTGATATCCGTGCAGACCAGAACCTGGGGGAAACTGGACCAGAAAGGGTTTCCGCTACTCCAGAGCCCAGTGGTTCAGAGGCGGCCTCACCAGATGGGCATGCAGAGACTGACACTGGACTACCACGGATTGTTACCTCCAAGCCATCGCCGGAGCAGGCCAGCATCAGATTGCCTGGAACCAGAATAGACTGTCCTCAAATGCAGGAAACGCTACAACACCTCAGGGAGACGGATCCTGTGGTGTACCTGCAGTTCCTTGAGCGTCAGGCTGAGAGAGAGGCTGCGGAACGCAGGGCTGAGAGAGAGGCTGCGGAACGCCAGGCTGAGAGGGAGGCTGATCGTCGGCACGAACTGGAGATGGCTAGGCTCCAGCAGCAGCGACAGGTTCAGAACCTCGGATCCCTAGAGCACAGGGATGACTCTTTGCCAGTGGCCCCGGCAGCCAAATTTCCAGTTATGGAAAAGGACAGTGACATTGACGTGTATCTACTGTCGTTTGAAAAAACTTGCCGTCAGTACCATCTGCCCCCAGCACAATGGGCCCGGTACCTGACGCCAGGGCTACGAGGCAAGGCCCTGGATGCTTATGTTGAACTGTCAGAAGAGCAAGGCGGTGATTATGAGGCCCTAAAGGCTGCAATCATCCAAAAGTTTCAGCTAACCCCGGAAGTGTACCGGAAGCATTTTAGGTCCTTGCAAAAGGGGCCTGGGGACTCATACCTGGATGTGGTAAGTCGCTTACGCACCACATTCCGGCAGTGGACTAAAGGCTTGAAAGCCGATTCTTTTGAGTCCTTGGAAGATCTTATGATTGAAGATCAACTTTTGCACATCTGTCCTACAGACGTCAGACAGTTTGTGCTGGAGCGAAAGCCAACCTCTGCCAAAGCAGCAGCAGAACTGGCAGATACCTATATCCACTCTCGGGTATCTGACCATCGCAAGGCTCCTCCAAATGGCTGGAAAGGAGGGAAATCACACATGGCAACCCCTCCTCTACCTACCAACCAAGTTTCTCAGCGGCTGGAACCTGAAGCTCCTGGAGCCAAAGCCTTTGTGACTGACAACCGCAAATGCTATAACTGTGGGAAAGGCGGACATCTCCGGACACAGTGCCCTGAGCAGAAGAAGACGTCAACCCCTGGCCATCCGGCCAGCAACCCTTCTGCTGTGCTGCTCGTCGGTGGAAAACCTCCAGGAACCAATGCCAACTTGCAGCCAGTCATTGTAGGCCAACGAACTGTAACAGGCTTTCGTGACACTGGAGCCGAAGTCACTTTGGTCAGACCAGAGGTGATAGAAAAAACAGACATCATCCCAGAGAAGTACCTTACCCTGACCGGAGTTGGGGGAACCTGTTCCCATGTACCTCGTGCCTATGTTTTCCTGGATTGGGGTGCCGGAAGTGGGATGAGAGAGGTGGGTGTCTCGGAGGAGATCCCCACTGCTGTGTTGTTGGGTTCTGATTTAGGTACCCTTGTTTCTTACTATGCCCCTGCTAAGAGCACTCTGGATGCTCCCACGGAACCTTCTGGACCTACCAAGGTACTGTTTACAGATGTTGGGGTAATCTCTGGGCAACCTGTGGATGGACAGAGGGAGGGGGAGGGTGGAGTTGAAGTGCAAGGTCCTCCTTCAGAGACAGGAGAGGAGGCCCCCTTGCTAGTGAAGGTACCTGATGTATGTTCCAATGTTGCTGAACTGATAAAGGTTAAATGTGATGATGATGACAATGATGACGATAATGATGACAATGATGACGATAATGATGATGATGATGATGTATTGCCAGTCTTGGTGGTCACTCGCAGTGCTGCAAAGGCAGCCGAGGTGCAGGCACTGATCGCAGAACAGCAGGAGGAGGTCTCGGGGCCCTCTCCCTGTTCTGACCCAGTGGACTCCACCTCTGTTGAGCCTCAGCAGCCGTCCTCGTTTGCCACAGGACTGCTGGCTGAGAGTTGTGGTCCTGCCTTTGAAACAGCACTGCAGACAGACCAAACACTAGCACAGCTCAGAAGTCTAGCTGATCGCCCCCCTGCAGAGAATGACAAACAAAAGGTCTACTGGGACAAAGGGAAACTGTATAGAGAAAGTTTGCTTGCAGAGGGGAATGAGGCTGACATAGGTGACAGACAGCTGGTGGTACCCAGTCAATTTAGGGGACCGCTGCTAACAGTGGCCCATGAGATTCCCCTTGCAGGGCACTTGGGGATCACTAAGACCCGAGGGCGGTTGGTACATAACTTTTATTGGCCCAGGATGCTTGCTGACATAGCTGACTACTGTCGGTCCTGTGTTACCTGCCAGCGAGTTGGCAAGGTAGGGGATGTCCACAGGGCTCCACTAAAACCTTTGCCTGTGATTGATGAACCTTTTAAGAGGGTGGCAGTGGATATCGTTGGGCCTTTGGCCATCCCTAGCAGTTCAGGCAAACGTTATATCCTTACAGTTGTCGACTATGCCACACGTTATCCAGAGGCAGTGGCTCTCCCCTGCCTCCGGACAGACAAGGTTGCTGATGCTCTCCTGGGAATCTTCACAAGAGTGGAATTCCCAGCCAAGCTCATTATCGATCAAGGCATTCAGTTTGTGTCTGACTTGATGCAAGCTCTCTGTCAGAAAATGCAGATGATGCATATCATGGCCAGTCCTTATCACCCACAAACCAACGGCTTGTGCGAGAGCTTCAATGGCCCTTTAAAACAAATGTTGCGCACCTTTGTGCACTCTCAGGGCAAGGACTGGAAACGATATCCGCCTCATCTGCTGTTTGCTTCCAGAGAGGTGCCTCAGAAGTCCACAGGCTTTTTGCCATTTGAACTTCTGTACGGACGGAGGGTAAGAGGGCCCCTGAATCTAATCTGTGAGACCTGGGAGGGCAAGATTGCCGACCCAGAGGTCTCTGTTGTGGATTACGTCCTAACATTCAGGGATAAAATGGAGACGCTGCTGGAAATTGTGCGGGAAGAACACCTGGTGCACCTGTCACAGGTCCTGGACCAACTGACAGCTGCCAATCTGACCGTCAAACCCAGTAAGTGTCAGATTGCCATGACCGATGTGCAGTACTTGGGACACCGGGTAGGAGGAGGCACCCTGAAACCCGAGACAGGGAAGGTTGATGTCATCCTGGCATGGCCTACCCCCCAAACCAAAAAGCAGGTTATGTCTTTCTTGGGGACCGCTGGCTACTATAGGAAGTTTGTATGTAACTATAGTAGCCTGGCTAAACCTCTGACTGACCTAACCAAAAAGAAACTGCCCAAGCTGGTGTCTTGGACACCAGAATGTGAGAAGGCATTTCAGGCCTTGAAGGAGGCGCTGGCCCGTGCCCCTGTGCTACAGGCTCCAGACTTTACCCGCCGTTTCCTAGTGCAGACAGATGCCTCTGCCTATGGATTGGGTGTAGTCCTGAGCCAGGTGGATGATGCTGGAGAGGAGCATCCCATCCTCTACCTGAGCCGGAAGCTGCTTCCCAGGGAAGTAACATACGCCACGATTGAAAAGGAGTGTCTTGCGATCGTGTGGGCTCTCCAGAAGTTACAAACGTACCTTTATGGACGGCACTTCACTGTGATCACAGATAACAATCCCTTGAGCTGGCTAAATCGTGTGGCTGGGGAGAATGGCAAACTACTTCGGTGGAGCTTAATTCTTCAGCAATACGATTTCACCATCCAGCATAAGAAAGGCAGCACCCATGGCAATGCTGATGGGCTGTCGCGACAAGCCGAGCCTGCAAGAGTCGGTTGCGTCAGGAGGGAAATTGTAGTTCCCTCCCATGCAACCACCTAAGGAGGGAGGTGTAACGATATCACGTCTGAGCCAGGATATATTGTAACTAGTTGCCATTTTGTGTGGAACGCAGCCATGACAGTTTGGCTACCTTGTAAACTTACTTACATCTGTAAAAACTCCCCCCTCCCTTGTCTTAGGAATTCCAAATGTTTTAACATCTTCAAAAGGAACGCAGAGAAAACAGAACCAGGCCAGGTCAAATAAACAAGGCTCAAGTTGCCTGGCAAGATATTGCGGCCTGTCGTAAAACTGTCACTTTCTCCATTCAGAGAACTAACAGATCCTCGTCGTAAATACTTCCAACAAGATAGCGTGCAAACAGATTAGTAACGTGTTGAAACGTTAACATTTTTTATAACTTTCAAAGCCATCATAGCACAGCCATAATATGGATATATTTGGTTTCCTTGGATAATTTCTAACATTTCAAGTCCAAACACCCCTATGTCAGGTCATATGGGAAGCCACTGGGACCCCTTACGGCTCCTAGGTAACCCTGAAATGGGAAACCTGTCATGTGTGGACTCGTTTTGAAGCAAATATCATGCTGATCACTAAAATGGATATCTGCAGTCTATAAACAATAGAGAGGCAGAGATATGAATATGTATAACAAAGTGTACCTGGGACAGGGTCATGAGTGTAGACACCTCCCAGCAACCAACCCCTAAACAAGATGACCAGACGATTGGTCACTGGTCGCTGTCAACACCCCCTTTGATTTGACAGAAAAGAGGAGAGGCCAAGGCAATAGGCAGTTCTCCTTTTACCATCCAAGCAGGAACATCTGCCAAGTTTGAGAACCGATTACCTTTGCTCATCGATTGAACTCTGATCAACTCTCGGACATTAATTGCAAGTATTCTACCTTCTCAATTCTACCTTATTTCTTTGTGGCTGTATATTGTCTTTATTTTTTGAAACATCCTTTTTCTGTAAATGTTTTATTCGCACCAACCTTGACCTTTTCATAATAAATCCTTATGTTGAAAAGTGTTAACCTTGTCTTTAAAGCTCTTGATGCAAACTATAAACGAACCTGTCTCTTAAAAGGGCGCTACTGTGGTAGAGTAAGGCACTGAGCAGACCTGTCTGTGGTGGCAGTGTGTGTTGCAGGCGCTTATTCTAAACTTATAATTGGTATTGCTTAAATTACGAGTCCCCCCGGCTCTGTCTTTTAAACGGGGGTGGTGGCAGTTAAAGGGTTAATTGTGTAATTAGCCCAGTGACAATCGCTCTCAGGCTGCCTGCACCTAGATTGTGGTCCCGCAAGCTGGAAAATCTTTGTGCTGGGTGCAGCTGAGTGTGGCATTGTTACGTAAGTGACAGCGTGGTGTTAGGTTGGCCGGTCCTTTGTCGCCAGTTAGCGAGGAGGGCAGGGATCTGACACCAGCGTTCGTCACAATGATGCTTGCCATTCTGGCCAAATAGTTCAATTTCATGAGACCAGAGAATTTTGATTCTCATGGTCTGAAAGTCCTTCAGGTGCCTTTTGGCAGACTCTAGGCAGGCTGCCATGTGCCTTTCACTAAGGAGTGGCTTCTGTCTGGCCACTCTACCATACAGGCCTGATTGATGGAGTGCTGCAGAGATGGTTGTTCTTCTGGAAGGTTCTCCTCTCTCCACAGAGAAACTTTGAAGCTCTGTCAGACTGACCATTAGGTTCTTGGTCACCCCCCCCTGAATAAGACCCTTCTCAGTTTGGCTGGGCGGCCCGCTCTAGGAAGAGTCCTTGTTGTTTCAACTTCTTCCATTTAAGAATGATGGAGGCCACTGTGCTCATTAGGACCTTCAATGCTGCATATATTTTTCTGTACCCTTCCCCAGATCTGTGCCTCCATACAATCCTGTCTCGGAGCTCTACAGACAGTTCCTTGGACTACATGGCTTGGTTTGTTTTGTGTTTTTGGTTGTGTCTGATATGCACTGTTAACTGTGGGACCTTATATAGACAGGTGTGTGCCTTTTCAAATCAACTGGAATTTACCACAGGTGGATTCCAATCAAGTTGTAGAAACATCTCAGGGATGATCAGTGGAAACATGATGCACCTGAGCTCAATTTTAAATGTCATGGCAAAGGCTCTGAATACTTATGTACTTGTGATTTTTTTTCTTCCTTATTAAGTTTGCAAAGATCCACTTTTCCAGTGGACCTCCAACTACTGTAACTATGGGACTTCCAGGTGGTTTCAGGGGGTTCTTGTGAATCTTTGGAACTATGTAGAACACTGCGATGTTATAGATCTCTGCTTTCAGAGAGCCCAGTTCCTTTTTTGACAATAGTCCTGCTTCCATCGCCAAGGATAGCTTGCAGCTAAGTTGAAATGTTGAATTGGGAATGGGGTTATTAGTCAACTTAGATAAGTTGACTCATCTCTTAATTGCTGCTCTACATTCCTCTTTGGTCAGATTGTCACTTAGTTGTTTACCCTAATCAATCTCTTTCCTTTCCCCATATAATAGGGAACCGGTAGAAGTATGTATAGTTACACACATACAGTGCCTTGCGAAAGTATTCGGCCCCCTTGAACTTTTCAACCTTTTGCCACATTTCAGGCTTCAAACATAAAGATATAAAATTTTAATTTTTTGTGAAGAATCACCAACAAGTGGGACACAATTGTGAAGTGGAACGAAATCTATTGGATATTTTAAACTTTTTTAGCAAATAAAAAACTGAAAAGTGGTGCGTGCAAAATTATTCGGCCCCTTTACTTTCAGTGCAGCAAACTCACTCCAGAAGTTCAGCGAAGATCTCTGAATGATCCATTGTTGACCTAAATAACTGATGGTGATAAATAGAATCCACCTGTGTGTAATCAAGTCTCTGTATTAATGCACCTGCTCTGTGATAGTCTCAGGGTTCTGTTGAAAGCGCAGAGAGCATCATGAAGACCAAGGAACACACCAGGCAGGTCCGTAATACTGTTGTGGAGAAGTTTAAAGCCGGATTTGGATACAAAAAGATTTCCCAAGCTTTAAACATCCCAAGGAACACTGTGCAAGCGATCATTTTGAAATGGAAGGAGTATCAGACCACTGCAAATCTACCAAGACCTGGCCATCCTTCTAAACTTTCAGCTCAGACAAGGAGAAGACTGATCAGAGATGCAGCCAAGAGGCCCATGATCACTCTGGATGAACTGCAGAGAACTACAGCTAAGGTGGGAGAGTCTGTCCATAGGACAACAATCAGTCGTACACTGCACAAATCTGGCCTTTATGGAAGAGTGGCAAGAAGAAAGCCATTTCTCAAAGATATCCATAAAAAATCTCATCTAAAGTTTGCCACAAGCCACCTGGGATACACACCAAACATGTGGAAGAAGGTGCTCTGGTCAGATGAAACCAAAATCGAACTTTTTGCCCACAATGCAAAACGATATGTTTGGCGTAAAAGCAACACAGCTCATCACCCTCAACACACCATCCCCACTGTCAAACATGGTGGTGGCAGCATCATGGTTTGGGCCTGCTTTTCTTCAGCAGGGACAGGGAAGATGGTTAAAATTGAGGGGAAGATGGATGCAGCCAAATACAGGACCATTCTGGATGAAAACCTGTTGGATTCTGCAAAAGACCTGAAACTGGGACGGAGATTTATCTTCCAACAAGACAATGATCCCAAACATACAGCAAAATCTACAAAGGAATGGTTCACAAATAAACGTATCCAGGTGTTAGAATGGCCAAGTCAAAGTCCAGACCTGAATCCAATCGAGAATCTGTGGAAAGAGCTGAAAACTGCTGTTCACAAACGCTCTCCATCCAACCTCACTGAGCTCGAGCTATTTTGCAAGGAAGAATAGGCAAGAATTTCAGGTCTCTCGATGTGCAAAACTGATAGAGACATACCCCAAGCGACTTGCAGCTGTAATCGCAGCAAAAGGTGGCTCTACGAAGTATTAACGCAAGGGGGCCGAATAATTTTGCACGCCCCACTTTTCATTTTTTTATTAGTTAAAAAAGTTTAAAAAATCCAATAGATTTCGTTCCACTTCACAATTGTGTCCCACTTGTTGGTGATTCTTCACAAAAAATAAAAATTTTATATCTTTATGTTTGAAGCCTGAAATGTGTCAAAAGGTTGAAAAGTTCAAGGGGGCCGAATACTTTCGCACGGCACTGTACATTTTTGAGGAATTTGATTGCAGAGAATACAGTCACCAGCCTCTATCTTTGTTAATTTTAATAGTTAATGTGTCCCCTTGATGAGGTGCCCTCTGTGGAGGATGATGGTATTACACGTTGGGTATCTGTAAATTGAGCCACCAATTGCACCCCCCTTACAGGTTCTGATGAAGCCCACCACAATTATGAGTGTGAGAAATGCATTAACCATGGGGTCCACCACACGGGTTACCCATGTTACCTTAAAGACACACAGTGAGATTCAATAAATACCGATCCTGTCACGTGTGTATGACAGCTGAACATCAACTGTGCATGTGTGAACCATTGAGTCGGAGTAGAGGTGGATGAAACAAGTGTCTTGGAGAGCGGAGGACTGGCGTCTCTCCTCACATCGCTTCGAAGCATGAGCCACTGGAATGGATTAGGCTCAATGGATACTCTAACCAAGCTAACTGAGTCTCCAGTTGTATTCATACCTTGCACTCCAATCACTTCTCGAGTCAATATCTATATTACAATACTGGTTCTACTATAGTGCACCTTGATGGATGAGCCGTACGGTTTAATCAGCTGAGGAACTGGATGAACTTTTTTCTGTAGCACAGCCCCCTAGAGGCCTGCTTTGATTTACCTGTTCATCTGCATCGCCTTGACCCTGTGAACACTCCAACCCACCTGGCACTCTGGGTTCAGACATCTTTTTGCAGGCACCTATAAATGACACTCAACACCAGTCAAATATATATACAGTATCTCACAAAAGTGAGTACACCCCTCACATTTTTGTAAATATTTTATTATATCTTTTCATGTGACAACACTGAAGAAATGACACTTGTCTACAATGTAATGTAGTGAGTGTACAGCTTGTATAACAGTGTACATTTGCTGTCCCCTCAAAATAATTCAACACACAGCCATTAATGTCCAAACCGCTGGCAACAAAAGTGAGTACACTAAACCACTGGCAACAAAAGTGAGCCTCCTGCTCTAATCACGTGCTTAAAAAAAAAAAAAAGACTCCATTTTATTCTATGCACCCTGCATTACCCTGCACCCTGTCTTACACTGTAATGTTCCTGCATTTATATAGCTGCACTAGTAGGGGCAATTTGATAGAGGCTAATTATTATACTATTAGGAACTTGGGATGCAACATGTATAAAAACACATGGAACATAAAACCAACATACAGATAGTATCCCTGGTGGAAACTGCACCCATAAACAAGGAATTGCACTTAGCCACTACACTGTAAGTTGTGTTATCCCAAGGGTTTTTTATTTAAACTTTGACTTTCTTGAAGACAAAGGCTAGGCTTCCATGTATGGAAAGATGTCTTCATAAGAATGAATGAATGAATGAATGAATGAAATACTTGTATAGCGCACAATGCGAACTGAATCGCCTCTAGGCGCTGTGGCGAGCTTTGATCATCTGCTAAAAGAGGAAGGTCTTGAGTTTTTTCCTAAAAGCCAGGTGATTTTCTTCCAGGCGGATGTTGATTGGTAGAGCATTCCATAGCCGAGGCCCTTGGACAGCGAATCTCCGATCACCCTTGGATTTATACCGGGCTTTGGGCACGAGGAGGAGGTTTTTGTTGGCTGATCGAAGACTGCAGTTTGGTGTGTAATGATGTATTTTCTCCATTAGGTATTGCGGAGCTTCTCTATGCACCCATTTGTGGGTGAGGCAAAGGGTCTTGAACGTGATCCGATTTTTTACGGTTAGCCAATGTAAGCTCCTCAGTGAAGGAGAGATGGATTCCCAGGGTTTTTTTCCTGTTATCAGCCTTGCCGCCGTGTTTTGGATCAGTTGTAATCGTGCAAGTTGATATTGTGGTAATCCTATGTAAAGCGAGTTTGCGTAGTCCAGTCGTGAATTAATGATTGTTCCAACTACCACTGGTTTGTCATTCTTTGGGATAAAAGGGATGAGTCTGCGAAGCATGCGCAGCAGATGGTGAGATCGACTGACTACAGATCCTATTTGCGCATCTATTGACATTTGTGCGTCTAAAATAACCCCGAGACTCTTCGCTTTGGTCTTTGGGGAGATAGTCTGCCCAAAGACGGTTGGTGGAGACCAGGAGGTTTTGGTTGCGGGCTTATGATTTGGGTGTAAGATAAGAAGCTCTGTCTTTGATTCGTTCAGCTGGAGGGAGTTAGTGGTCATCCAGTCCTCTATTGATTTGAGGCAGTTTTCAAGTTGTTGTTGGTGATCTTTTTTTCCATTGATCCGGAAATAAAGTTGCGTGTCGTCAGCGTAAGAGTGGAAGCAGAGATCTGAGCATCTGATGATTTGAAGGAGTGGGCGAATGTAAATGTTGAAGAGAACGGGTAACAACGGAGAGAGCCTTGAGGGACTCCGCAGGCGACTGCCCGAGTTTCGGAGAGGAATTTTCCTAGTTTCACTGTCTGTGACCGATTTCCTAGGAAGGACGCGAACCATTGGAGATCTATGTCTTGGACTCCGGTTACTTCTGTGAGGCGGACGAGTAGAGTATTGTGATCTACTGTATCAAACGCTGCAATTAGGTCTAGCAGTACGAGGAGACACGGCCCTCCGTCATCTGCTGCTTCGAGGGCGTCATCCCAAATCTTGAGGAGAGCTGTTTCTGTTCCATGACCCGGGTGGAAGCCTGATTGCAGCGGGTCCAGGAGTTTGTGAGTATCCAGGTGAAGTTGTACTACACCTTTTTCCATGATCTTAGAAATGGTGTTGAGGCTTGTAATTGGCCTGCGGTTGTTTGGATCCTGAGGGTCCAGGTTTGGTTTCTTGAGTAGAGGTTTGACAATGCCTTGTTTGAGGATGCTGGGAACAATCCCTTCGATGAATGATCGGTTTATGAGGTGGGTTATGGTTGGAGCCACGATGTCGGAGCATTCTTTCAGTAGTTTTGTGGGGATGATGTCAATAGGTGAGGTACTGTCACGCAGTTTATTAATGATGTTTTTTGCGGTGTCTACGGTAATTGGGGATAGTGAAAATTTTGGCGGTTGCGGTATGTTGGTGCAGACATCCTCTTTATGTATTTGCTGGCTGGGGTTGGATGTTTTCTTCTGACAAATTGTTTCCCTGATGGTTTTGACTTTATCGATGAAAAAATCCGACAGTTTGTCACAGTAATCCTGGGATTCGCTTTCTGGGGGTTCTAGGCACACCGGATTCATTGATTGATTAACCAGTCTAAACAGTTCCCGTGGTTGGTTTGCGGCCGTTGAGATTGTATATGAGAAGTGGTCCTTTTTGGCTTTGAAGATTGCTTTCCGATAATTCTCTGTGAGAATGGCAGGATAGACAGGATAGACCTCTGTCCTTGACCGGCAACTTCCTCCCTCTTCTCAAGGAGAAGAAGTAGGGATTGGGCCTACCGCACATTTGCAGAACCCCTGCTTGAGAAAATGAGCATAGAATAAACTGGCCACATCCTTTCTTAAATATAATATTGTGTTTTCGGATAAGGTTTTGGGATTTGGTTGGATTTGGCCACCTTAAGAGACTCTAAAAACTTACAACCACAAACTCTCTATATCAGTGATGTATGTGAAGTGCTTTCTTGATAACCCTTTTCACCTCTTGATTTCTCATGCTATATATAAGAGGGTTCAGCATTGGTATCATGACTGTGTAAAACACAGAAGCCAACTTGTCTTGAATCTGAAGGGCAGTGTTAGGAGGATGTAGGTAAATGAAAAAAACAGCTCCGTAGAAAATAGAGACGCACGTGAGATGTGAGGAACAAGTACCAAATGCCTTCTGTCTCCCCTTGCTGGATTTAATCTGTAGAATTGAAGAAACTATAAAAGTGTATGACACCAAGATAGGCATCAATGAGCCTACACCACAAACAACTACAAAGAAGAACGTTATTGAATTACACCACAGAGTGCTGGAGCAGGCCAGGTGAAGCAGTGGTGGTACGTCACAGTAGAAATGGTCTATGAGGTTTGGGCCACAGAACTCAAGACTGAACACACAGCTTGTTTGTACTACAGATTGCAAGAAACCAATAGAAAAACTAAGGAAAACGAGACTCCAACACTTTTTGTTGGTCATAACTAAGACATAAAGCAGAGGGCAGCAGATGGCAACATATCGGTCATAGGCCATGCACGAAAGTAAAAGTGCTTCTGTGACGACCAGAACATCAAAGCAAAAGAACTGGACCGCACAGCCATAAAAGGATATTAACTTTATCTTGGACATAAGGTCAGCCAACATTTTAGGAGCTATAACTGAGGAGTAGAAAAGGTCCACCAAAGAGAGGTAACTAAGGAAATAGTACATTGGAGTGTGGAGGTTGGAGGCTTTAAGGACTACAAACATCATGCCAAAGTTAAACACCACGCAAACAAGATAAACATTCAAGAAAAAAGTAAAGAGAAATGGGGCAAGCTGTTCATTATCTGTTAGTCCAGAGAACATAAACATGATCACTTCTGTTTTGTTTAGGTGGCTCATTGGGTCCTTCTGTCCTTCTTTTTACACAACGGTTATATAATGTGGTTAGCTAAGGTGACACATGTTGGTGTTTCCAGATGCAAAGGATTCAAGGAATAGTTTATTAACACGCAAAACTTTCCTTTATGGATAGGACCAACTAGTATCTATCCATCCATTGGCACCAAATGCAGAGCCAGTCTGTAACAAAGTGAATAAGTGCCGTGTAGAGAATAGTTTGGATAGGTTAACGCTGGTTGTAGATGCATGGACCACTGGAATGTAACACAATCTTTTACCAAACATGGATGGTGGATAGATGGTGACGTCTTTAGCTTTTCTCTACAGGAAGAAAAATATTGGTTACTGTTTACAAAGGTTTTCCAGAATGTTGGTAACATTTTTCATACAGAATCATTCATTTCTAATGTCAGTCTGATTTTATAAGCCTCTGTAGGTCCAATCTAGGTTTTACTTAGCGTCATGTCCAAAAATAAATGACTGAAAAAAATATCAACCACTACTTTTGGCAAATTTTCAGCAGCTACTTCCATATCTAAACCCTTGTTTTGCTATGAAATTAGGTCATGTCACCCATATGGGAAGATCATGCGGGAAACAGTACAGATGAGAGAATGTAGGAGTGCAGAACATATCTAGAGTTACAAATTCTGATTACATTTTCTTTAAAACTTTTTCAAATTTTGAACGATTTAATTTATTTTATGTTTTTTTAGATTATAGGAAAGGCTTTTTTTTTTTTTTTTCAATTTCTTTATTTATTTATTTTTTCCCTTTCCATAGGTAAGCAAAAACAGAGTTTTACATAAACAATCTAAGAGTCATACATCTAGTTTCCATGTTCATACATAATAAACAGAAATAGCATAACAGTTCATTCCATTCCGTTCGCTTCTTACTCCCCTTATAGTATAATATATAAAACCACAAAGAAAACACGCAAGGTTAATGGTAATATATATAACATATCGGGACAGTAACATAGAAACTTCTCTCTCAGTCCCACATACCCCATGTCTGATCCTAGATTGGTACTGTTCCCAATCAGATTAGAGTTGTATTGTTATCTCCTTTTTACTCATCTACCCCTCTTACTATTTTCCCCCCTATTCTTCAGCCCTCCACCCCACCTCCACCCCCCCCCCCCCCCCCCCCCCCCCCGAGAAGAAAAAAAAAAAAAAACCGAACCAAGCCAGAGAGGGGGGGAGGGGGGGAGAGAGGGGGAGTTCTCATCTCCTCCCCCCGAGTCTCCCCCCCCACCCCCCTAAACTGCGTCGATCAGTCTCCTTTCATCCCCCGAGGAGACATAGAGATTCCATGGTGTCCATATTTCCAAATAAGTTTTCCTTCTTTTCCTAGCTGTCCATATTAGGTCTTCCATCCTGTTCACCTCCTCGACTTTCTTCAACCACATGCTCACACTGGGAGGTTGTATTTGTTTCCACCTAAGTGTTATACATGACTTGGCTGTATTTACCAAGTGACACATGATGGAGTTCCCACCTATATTCCCTGAGGTCTCTGACAAATTCAAGAGGAATACTGCTGGATCCTCCCGTATCTCTACTTCACTGAATTTTTGAGCGATCTCTCGTACATCTTTCCAGTATTTCTTAATTTTTGGGCATGACCAAAATATGTGTAAAAAATTTCCCACTTCTTTCTGGCACCTCCAACACTTATTTGATATATGAGGCAAATATTTTTGAAGTTTTTCTGGTGTTCTGTACCACTGTGCAATAATTTTATAGTTAGTTTCCTGCAATTTTGTGCATGTTGCTGTTTTAAAAATTGATTGTATCATCTTTTTCTTCTGCTCCTCAGAGAAAATCCTTCCTAGGTCTATTTCCCACTTCCGAAAGAAGGGTAACTGAAAATTTTCTACGGGTTTAATTTTTTACAAAGTTTCTCAAATGGCATATAGTCTCGGTCTAGTAACTCTGGCTCTATCTCTGTTCTTAAAAAGTGTCCTAATTGTGCCGCCTGCCAGAAATCTAATTGAAAGGGACCTTTTCTATCTGTCATCTCCTGCCTTGTTTGCCATTTACCTTTTTTCACGAAATGCGAGGCTTGATATATTCCTTTTTTAATCAGCTTATCAAAAGGTCCTTTCTGTATGCCTGGTATAAATCGGGGATTGCCCAATATAGGAACTAGAGGGGAGTTCTGTGTCGATATCTTATTCTTAGCTAGGAGATGGTAGCATATCTGTAATGTAGGTCCTATTGTAGGGTGTAGCTTCGTATCTAAGGTCAAATTTCTGTAGCACCAAGGTGCTCTATGTAGTAGCTCCCTACATTGTGCTTGCTCTAATTTTACCCATATTTTCTGATCTCCATGTCGACACCAGTCTAGTAGTCTACCTAGATGTATTGCCTGGTAATATTTATATATGTCTGGTGTTGCTAATCCCCCGTATTGCTTTGGTAATGTTAATAATGTCCTCCGTATCCTTGGTTGTTTATCTGCCCAAATAAATTTCATAAATAATGTTTGTATAGTTCTGAAGAATTTTCTTGGTATTAACATTGGAATTGCCTGTAGGAGGTACAGGAGTTTTGGCAAAATATTCATCTTAATTATGTTATTTCTTCCAAACCAGGAATGTATTCCCCTGTGCCATCTCTCCAGGCATCCTCGTACCATCTTCAATGCTGGTGCAAAATTGAATTCATATATCTTATTGAGGTCTGTTGCGATCGTTATTCCCAAGTATTTCAAACCATAGTCCGTCCAATTAAATTTATAATCTAATTTTATTAGTCTCATCATTTTCTCTGGGACTGCTATCATTAAGGCTTCTGACTTGGAGCAGTTTATTTTAAAGTAGGATAGTATACTGTATGTCTCGATTTCCTTACATAAATTTGGGAGCGAGATTATCGGGTTCGTCACTGTGAAAAGCATATCATCTGCATATGCTGCAACTTTATTATGGGTATCTCCTATAATTATTCCTTGGATATCCCTGTTGAGCCTTACTCTGCATAAAAGTGGTTCGAGGGTCAACGCAAATAACAAAGGGGACAATGGACATCCCTGTCTGGTCCCATTTGTTATTGGGAAAGGTGTAGATACCACTCCATTTACTCTTACTTGAGCTGTAGGTTTTCCATACAAGCTTGTTATCCAGCCCAACATTTTCCCTCCTAGCTTTATATGTCGAAGTACCGAGAACATAAACCCCCACCCCACCCGATCAAAAGCTTTTTCTGCATCTGTTCCCAGAAATATACAGGGAGTCTCGGTAGAGTTAACTGTATGTATTAGGTTTAGGGCCTTAATAGTATTGTCCCTTGATTCTCTTGCTGGGACAAATCCCACTTGGTCTTGATGAATCAAAGAGGGCAAATACTGTTGTATCCTCAAGGCTAGTAGTTTGCTAAATATTTTCAAATCTGCGTTCAGTAAGGATATTGGCCTATAGCTTCCACATTGTTTCGGGTCTTTACCTTCCTTCTGTATCACTGTGATTGTAGCTTTAAGTGTATCTGAGTGGAAAGTCGATATGTCTCCTATTTCATTAAACAATTTAACCATATGTGGACCTAATTCCGGCATAAACGTCTTATAATATTGGGCTGTTAGTCCATCTGGACCAGGTGCTTTCCCACTTTTTATCTGTTTTATCGTGTTTTGTACTTCTACTAGTGTGATTGGGGATTCCATCTCCTCCCGTGCAGTACTTGTCAGAGTCGGCATTTCACTTGAACTTATGTATTCATTTATCTTAGCTTGATCTGCTGCCCTCAAGTTCAGGTTATACAATGAGGAGTAGAAATCGCCAAACACACCAGCGATCTGTTCTGGCATCCGTTCTTCCTCCCCATCTTTTTTTCTAATTATAGGTATATGTGTCTTGGTTTGTATTTCCCGTAATGCTCTCGCTAATTGTTTTCCGCATTTATTGCCGGATTCATAGCTACACTTACGTCCTATCTGGATTGCCATTTTAGCTCTGTACTGTAATAAATCTGTAACTTGCCTACGTATACTTATTAATTCTTGTTCAACTTCTAAGTTCTGGGCGTGTTTATGTTGTGCTTCTAGATGTTGCATTTTTACTAATAATTCTGTTAACTTAGTTTCTCTTTCCTTCTTAATCCTTGCTCCATGCTTAATTAATACTCCTCTGATTACTGCCTTGTGCGTTTCCCAGATTGTACCTGAGGAACTTTCTGGGCCTTCGTTCTCCTGAAAGAAGAATTTTATCTCCTTTCTAATATCCTCCAGGACTAAAGGATCCTGAAGGAGGCTCTCATTAAGTTTCCACATCCTAGAGGTTAGATGTTTTTTCCCCGTTAAGTTATATTTTAAAAAAATTGGAGCATGATCTGACCAAGTAATTAGGCCAATAGTGGCTTCCTTAACTGAGGGTAATTGTTTATGCGGAATAAAAAACATATCTATTCGTGAGTACACTCTATGCGGATTGGAGAAAAAAGAGTAATCTCTTTCCTTGGGGTGTAATAATCGCCATATATCTGCCAGTTTTGTTTCTGTTAATGCCTGAGCTATCCTCTTTCTTATTTTAGGTGTCACTGACGATGTCCCTGATGAGGTGTCTTCACTGGGGATTAATGGGATATTAAGGTCTCCCCCCATAATCAACTGTCCTTCTTCAAAATCCATAAGTTTATCAAGTATCTCTTTAACAAAGAGGTCTTGTTGTATATTGGGGGCATAATATGTTGCTAATGTAACTCCTACCCCTCCCATCGTCCCCTTTACAAAGAGATACCTTCCCTTTGCATCTATCATGGAATCCTTATGATTCCATGCTACTGTTTTTGATATCATGATGGTAACTCCCTTAGTTTTGGAAATCGGGTTAAGTGCATGGTAAACCGTTGGATATCCCGTAGACCTCAGCAGAGAAAGATTATTTTCTCTGAAATGTGTTTCTTGGATAAACGCTACATCTATTTTCAGTCTCTTTAAATCGTGGAATAACATTCGTCTTTTTTCCGGGACGTTCAGTCCCTTTACATTCAGGGACATTATTTTTAAAGTCTCCATATCTCCTCGGGGAAATAGGCAGAGACCAATAAAAGTGCAAAAAAAAAAAAAAAAAGGGGGGGAGAGCCCCCTCTAGCCCCACCCCCTCCCACCCCCCTCCCTCCCGTCTAGTCTACTACTCCCTCCCTCCCTCCCCCACTACCAATCCCTGGGTCGACCGTTTACCAACGGTCTCCCCACGAATTCCAAAGCTCTACTGCTTTTATCCACTCAATTTCCAGACCCTCCGGATTATGGGTGTTTACCTAATGGGGTTTTGTGGTTGTGCTTGGCTGCTCCTGGGCGAGCTTCCCCCGTGCCCTCCTCCACCAGTCTTTTATAATATCATGTTTTCTACTATCACCTGTTACTTCTCTACACAGATTGTGCCTACTCCAACATGGCTCTTTGAGAGAGGGGGGGTAAAAAAAAAAAAAAAAAAAAAAAACGGAAAGGGAAGGAGACAAAAACCATAACACAGGCAAAGTTAATTATGTCTGTCCATTCCCATCTACTTACATACTTTTACATGTATACTCTTATACCCTTGCATATACGTATATGGGCACACACATCCACAGCTGCGCCTGTGTTTGCGGATTCAAACATGTTCCCCCCTCTATATTTATCCAAAGTTTAAGCCTCCCCTGCATATATAATTTATATATAATTTATATCGGTCTCTTCCCTTCCCATTTTCCATATCTCCTCTCCGTTTCTCTCCCCTTTCCTCAAAGAGCCATATTGTGTATTGACATTGTTCCAAAAAGATACATTAATACAATAAAGCAACAATACAATATAATACCTTACATTCCTCATCCCAAAAAAAAAAAAAAAAAAAGGGGGGGGGGGATGGAGCCGGAGGTCAAATCCTAAAAAGTTATTTTATTCATCCTTAGGTTCAGGTAGGGGGGTCTGGTCCCAATCCATAAGCCCTCTGTTTCCCCCGGGTCCCTAGCTCTGTGCTTTATTTTATTAGTGATAATATTAAAGGTTACTAATATTAGTGTTTAGTGATTCACCGTAAAAAAAAATAAAAATAAAAAAAAAGGAAAAAATAAAATAAAAAACCCGTTTCTTGTGTACTAGTTCTCTGTTCTCTCACCCCCTACTCATTGTCCCTCCTTATCCCGCCCTCTCATCCCTCATAAGTCTAAACCATCCCCTGTGCACCATCATTCACATTTACATATACTGACCCTCCACGTCCATTACCCCTCCCCCCCCCCCCCCCCGAGAAAAACAAACATGTATTAAACAAACATTTATGTATTATATTAAATCCCCTCCTCCTCCCTGCACATCTAGTGAAAAAAAAAAGGAAAAAAAAGGAAAGACCACTGCAACCTCTATCATCCCATTCCCTCTTTCTTTATCTCTCTTTATCCCTAGTGAATTATAATACTCTCTTAAGTGACCACCTCTTCTAGGAACCTAGGTCCTAGGAACCTAGGTCATGTAAATCCCCCCCAAGGACCCCAAGGACCCGAACCCTCCCCCCTTTGTAATAATTATCTAATCTTATTTGTATATTTTATCTTAGACTCTCATCCACGCCCTCGCCTCCGCTTCCGATCGCTTAACACGAAGGGTAGCTCCTTCGTTTTCCTCTCGGCCGTTCACTGCCTCGGTTGAGCTTTTCGTCTCCCCCATATTCACTCGCCCGCTCACCTCCGCTTCCGATCGTTTAGTGCGAGGGGTAGCTCCTTCGTTTTCCTCTATGCCGCTCCCAGCCTCGGTTGAGCTTTTCGTCTCCCCCCTGTTTGTCCGAGCGCTCGCCACCTCGCGGGGTTTAGCTACGTCCGTAGTCTCCGCGATATGCCTGGCAGCTGACATCCGCCTCGGGGAGAAATACTGCTGTATAGCGGGTTGTGGGGCGCTACACCCTGCAGCTCTGCGCGAGGTTTTCGTTTCTCTCTGTCTAGGAGCACTCATTCCGGGATCCTCAGGTGCAAATCACCTATGACTGGCGGTTCAGCTAGGAGCTCAGACTCTGCACGCCCTCACTCAGCCATGCTCAGACCACTCCCCCAACACTCGTTTTGGAAAGGCTTTTCTATTAGTAGGGTCTATAGCAGGCCTTTGTCTGTTGATGGTTTACATCCAGGGAAACCAGACAAAGTAGAGGTCACTTTCCGGTTTACTATACCATAGAGCTGATCGGGGACCTTCTGGTCCTCAAGAGCCCTCTGATAAGCCAGTGGAAGCGCAGGCTTCAGTTCCAGGGATGGAGAGCCCCGAGAGGCACCAGCGGGTAGCAACCCCTCCCAGAGGTGGCTCTTTAATTAGGCAAATTAGGCGATTGCCTTAGGCCTCGCCCACAGGAAGGGCCTCGCCATCGAGCGATTGCCTAATTTGTCTCTGAGGTGTTGTGCTGCACTGTCTGCTGCTGTGTGGAGTGTGGGACAGTCTCTCAAACGGCGGGTTGAGCGGGCGGCGGGTGCGCTGCACACAGCTGCAGACAGAGTGAGCTCCGCGGCGGTGGACGAGGGGGGTGATAAGAGTATGTCTGACTGTCTAATATGCATGGCTTAGGCTGCCTGCGTGTCCAATAGCAGCAGCGCCGTCCTCCGAGTCCTAGCCCTTCCTTCCCCTAACGGCGGCCCCATTGCATGCCGGGAATTGTAGTTCTCCCACAGAGCACAGGCACATAGACTTCAACATGGCCGTCTGGTGCCTGTGCTCTGCAGAGACTACAACTCCCAGATTGCACTGCAGGGCAGAGCTAGAACATCATTTGTTGCTTCTCCAACTGAGTCCTGCTGCCTTTACCAATTTGTCACCAAGGCGAGGAGCAGGAGCAGGTACAGTTTATATATATATATATATATACATATATATATATATATATATACATATATATATATATATATATATATATATATATATATATATATATATAGGTTTTTCATATATATATATATATACACTACCGTTCAAAAGTTTGGGGTCACATTGAAATGTCCTTATTTTTGAAGGAAAAGCACTGTACTTTTCAATGAAGCTAACTTTAAACTAGTCCTAACTTTAAACAAATATACTCTATACATTGCTAATGTGGTAAATGACTATTCTAACTGCAAATGTCTAGTTTTTGGTGCAATATCTACATAGGTGTATAGAGGCCCATTTCCAGCAACTATCACTCCAGTGTTCTAATGGTACAATGTGTTTGCTCATTGGCTCAGAAGGCTAATTGATGATTAGCAAACCCTTGTGCAATCATGTTCACACATCTAAAAACAGTCTAGCTCCTTCCAGAAGCTACAAAACTGACTTTCCTGTGAGCAGATTGAGTTTCTGGAGCATCACATTTGTGGGGTCAATTAAACGCTCAAAATGGCCAGAAAAAGAGAACTTTCATCTGAAACTCAACAGTCTATTCTTGTTCTTAGAAATGAAGGCTATTCCATGCGAGAAATTGCAAAGAAATTGAAGATTTCCTACAACGGTGTGTACTACTCCCTTCAGAGGACAGCACAAACAGGCTCTAACCAGAGTAGAAAAAGAAGTGGGAGGCCGCGTTGCACAACTAAGCAAGAAGATAAGCACATTAGAGTCTCTAGTTTGAGAAACAGACGCCTCACAGGTCCCCAACTGGCATCTTCATTAAATAAATGAATAAGGAAGGCTATCACTCCATTTTGCAAGGCCATGCCATACCCAGTGGACAGCGCTTGATTGGAGCCAATTTCATCCTACAACAGGACAATGACCCTAAACACACCTCCAAATTGTGCAAGAACTATTTACAGCAGAAGCAGGCAGCTGGTATTCTATCGGTAATGGAGTGGCCAGCACAGTCACCAGATCTGAACCCCATTGAGCTGTTGTGGGAGCAGCTTGACCGTATGGTACGCCAGAAGTGCCCATCCAACCAATCCAACTTGTGGGAGCTGCTTCTAGAAGCGTGGGGTGCAATTTCTCCAGCTTACCTCAATAAATTAACAGCTAGAATGCCAAAGGTGTGCAATGCTGTAATTGCTGCAAAAGGAGGATTCTTTGACGAAAGCAAAGTTTGATGTAAAAACAATGTTATTTCAAATACAAATCATTATTTCTAACCTTGTCAATGTCTTGACTCTATTTTCTATTCATTTCACAACGTATGGTGGTGAATAAGTGTGACTTTTCATGGAAAACACAAAATTGTTTGGGTGAACCCAAACTTTTGAACGGTAGTGTGTATATATATATATATATATATATATATATATATATATATATATATATATGAAAAACCTAACAACAATGCACCCCCACCAAATCTAAGAGTCCAAAGGTCATATTAACTCTGCATTGACAAGACAGTTTTATTTTCACACATTCTAAAAATAACTTTTCATCTGCTTTACTGAGGATGCTTTACAGTGGCTGCGTTTGATGGCACGGTGGCTGCAATTGATGGCACAGTGGCTGCGTTTAATGGCACAGTGGCTGCAATTGATGAGCACAGTGGCTGCGTTTGATGGCACAGTGGCTGCATTTGATGGGCACGGTGGCTGTGTTTGATGGCACAGTGGCTGCGTTTGATGGCACAGTGGCTGCTTTTGATGGCACAGTGGCTGCATTTGATGGCGCAGTGACTGCATTTGATGGGCACAGTGGCTGAGTTTGATGGCACGGTGGCTGCAATTGATGGCGCGGTGGCTGCAATTGATGGCGCGGTGGCTGCATTTGATGGGCACGGTGGCTGCGTTTGATGGGCACGGTGGCTGCGTTTGATGGGCACGGTGGCTGTGTTTGATGGCACCGTGGCTGCAATTGATGGGCACAGTGGCTGCGTTTAATGGGCACAGTGGCTGCAATTGATGGGCACAGTGGCTGCGTTTGATGGGCACAGTGGCTGAGTTTGATGGGCACAGTGGCTGCAATTGATGGGCACAGTGGCTGCGTTTGAGGGCACAGTGGCTGCGTTTGAGGGCACAGTGGCTGCGTTTGAGGGCACAGTGGCTGCGTTTGATGGCACAGTGGCTGCGTTTGATGACACAGTGGCTGCGTTTGATGACACAGTGGCTGCGATTAATGGCACGGTGGCTCCTGTATTATTGTCCGCCCACAGTCTCTGACCATTTCCTGTATCATTATCCGCACACAGTATCTGACCATCTCCTGCATCTTTGTGGCATGATTGTCTGTCAGCACCCTGTCAGTGGCTCCAACTTTTCATACCGTGTTAGCCAGGTAAGAGTTTGCTTGTCATTACCATAATAAAACCGTCTCCTGTATCATTGTCTCTGCAAGTCTCTGACCGTCTCCTGTATCATTGTCCACACACAGTCTCTGACCGTCTCCTGTATCATTGTCCACACACAGTCTCTGACCGTCTCCTGTATTATTGTCCACACACAGTCTCTGACCGTCTCCTGTATCATTGTCCACACACAGTCTCTGACCGTCTCCTGTATCATTGTCCACACACAGTCTCTGACCGTCTCCTGTATCATTGTCCACACACAGTCTCTGACCGTCTCCTGTATCATTGTCCACACACAGTCTCTGGCCGTCTCCTGTATCATTGTCCACACACAGTCTCTGACCGTCTCCTGTATCATTGTCCACACACAGTCTCTGACCGTCTCCTGTATCATTGTCCACACACAGTCTCTGACCGTCTCCTGTATCATTGTCCACACACAGTCTCTGGCCGTCTCCTGTATCATTGTCCACACACAGTCTCTGACCGTCTCCTGTATCATTGTCCACACACAGTCTCTGACCGTCTCCTGTATCATTGTCCACACACAGTCTCTGACCGTCTCCTGTATCATTGTCCACACACAGTCTCTGGCCGTCTCCTGTATCATTGTCCACACACAGTCTCTGACCGTCTCCTGTATCATTGTCCACACACAGTCTCTGGCCGTCTCCTGTATCATTGTCCACACACAGTCTCTGACCGTCTCCTGTATCATTGTCCACACACAGTCTCTGACCGTCTCCTGTATCATTGTCCACACACAGTCTCTGACCGTCTCCTGTATCATTGTCCACACACAGTCTCTGACCGTCTCCTGTATTATTGTCCACACACAGTCTCTGACCGTCTCCTGTATCATTGTCCACACACAGTCTCTGGCCATCTCCTGTATCATTGTCCACACACAGTCTCTGACCATCTCCTGTATCATTGTCCACACACAGTCTCTGACCGTCTCCTGTATCATTGTCCACACACAGTCTCTGACCATCTCCTGTATCATTGTCCACACACAGTCTCTGGCCATCTCCTGTATCATTGTCCACACACGGTCTCTGGCCATCTCCTGATTCATTGTCCACACACAGTCTCTGACCGTCTCCTGTATCATTGTCCACACACAGTCTCTGACCGTCTCCTGTATCATTGTCCACACACAGTCTCTGACCGTCTCCTGTATCATTTTCCGCAGTCTATGACCATCTCCTGCATGATTGTCTGTCAGCACCATGTCAGTGGCTCCAACGTTTGATACCATGTTAGCCAGGTAAGAGTTTGCTTGTCATTACCATAATAAAACCATCTCCTGTATCATTGTCTGCACAGTCTCTGACCGTCTCCTGTATCATTGTCCACACACAGTCTCTGACCATCTCCTGTATTATTGTCCATACACAGTCTCTGACCATCTCTTGTATCATGGATGTGAGGTCGGTGACTGTCCTTTAGCTGGGTTGGACTGTCCCTTAGCTGGGCTGTCTCTTATCTGGGACTGTCCCTTAGCTGGATTGGATGGGTCGGACTATGTCCCTCAGCTGGGTTGGACTATGACTATATCCCTCAGCTGGGACTGCTCCTTAGTTGGATTGGACTGTCCCTTAGGTGGATTGGATTGTCGCAGTCCCATAGCTGAATTGGACTGTCAAACTCCTATAGCTGGATTGGGCTGTCTCTCAGCTGTATTAGGCTGTCCCTTAGCTGGGCGTCGGACTGTCTCTTAGGTGGATTGGAATGTCACAGTCCCATAGCTGGATTGGCCTGTCCCTCATCTGATTGGCCTGTCCCTCATCTGATTGGCCTGTCCCTCATCTGATTGGACTGTCCCTCAGCTGATTAGACTGTCCCTCAGCTGGATTGGACCGTCCCTCAGCTGGATTGGACCATCTCTCAGCTGGGTCGGACTGTCCCTTATATGGGACTGTCCCTTAGCTGGTTTGGACTGTCTTCACTAAAAGAAGAAATTTTGTCATATGAGTTTGTTCTGTCATTAATTGTATGGTATGAGATTTTAGTAAAAATCAACCTTATCAGCAAGGTGTGGCAAAAGGATTATCTGCCTTAGCAGTTTTGTCCATTGAACTTGATCTGGCTTCAAAATTAAATTATTCATCTGTGATAGATGAATTTACAACTGCCAAATGTAGGTGACTGTTTTGCAACTTCTGATATTGAAACATTAAAAAAATGTACTACTGTTAAAACTTCCCAGGGGGTTTGTGTATGAGCCCCAACTATAGTTAGCACATATATTGTGGTATTGTATATTGAAACAAAGGTTTTGTTTTTGTTTTGATTGGCTTTCAGTAAGTGCCTGAGAAAGGACCCTGGTATAAGTCTAATCTAATAGGGCACTCTTACACCAGGCTGTTTTCCTGCAGGCACCCTAAACACACCTGTTCAGAATTGACAGTCATTTGTTGGAGCAGCACCATGGTAGTTGCAGATCAAACAGAAGCAGCTTCTTTGGCTACACAGGATAGCAGGACTTAATTTTCTGACTAAAGTTCCAATTTAAGTTTTTTTTTTATTGATGTTTTGCTAAAGAATACAAGAAACTGAGTTATTTTGTTACTTGAAAAATATTGCACTTTATACCTATTATGTTCCATGCACTACTGAGCAAATATTCAAAGTTACATATTTATATGTTGAAATTTTTTTTTAAATAATCACTTGTTGCATTAAACAGGTTATGTTTTAGAATATGTTGTAAAATTACTTATTTTTTTGTTTTATACTTTGTTGACAAATTAATTTCACATTTATGAGACAGCACAAAGGATAATGAGTAGGCAGCTGCACAATTTGATCTATATCTGTGTGCGTGTAACATATATACCCACCCACCCTATGTTTAATGATATTTGATTAAAGAATAATTGGCTAGAGACATTTATAGAAACTGTGAATTCATAGTTCATAGGATTTAAGTTAATATATGCATTCATACAGTTAATTTTTATCATTTTTATAATATTTTTCCCATTATGGGCGTGAGTGGGGCCTCATGTCTAAGTTTTGCCTAAGGCCTCAGAAAGTCTAGAGCCGCCTCTGACCCCTCCCTCCTGTAAAGGCCATCCAGCGGCTAATTAGTGGCTTGCTTATTTCATTTTTTCTTTTTACACTGTCCTTGGAAACATCTCTTGTAATAGAAATAAGGATGACAGGTCCTCTTTATGGAGAGATCTGGGGTCAAATAGACTCCCAAATTTCTCCTTTATCTTTAAAAGCAAAAGATATAAATTTTTTTTTGATCTTTTGCATTAAAAAAAATAAACAAAATAGTTTACTACCACCCTAGACTGGTCCTCCAAGGCTGTAGGGGCAATAGACCAGTCCTCTAAGGCTGTAGAGGCAATCAGAGATGAGCTGATCTCTGTTCGCCGGCCGCACTGTCAAATCGTTTTTGGGCACACCAGTGAAAAGGGTAAGCCTGAGAAACACTGGGGGGGGGTTCTGAAAGTGATCCAGTGGCTAATGAGCTGTTTCACTAGAAAGCCAGCCACCCGAAGTTATGGCTAACAGCTTCATGCCATAACCCCCAGCAAACCACTTGCAAACCACAATGTATATCTACTGTACGTATATATAGGGGGTTAATGATCCAGTACTTTGAGGGCTGTACCAAAAACAATGCTTAATTGGCCATCATTTTATAACTTACATAGGTCATTTAAATGTCACATACTGGTCCTGTACCTCTTCCTCTATAGCAGGGGTCTCCAAACTTTCTAAGCAAAGGGTCAGTTTACTATCCTTTAGACTTTAGAAGGGCCAGACGTTGGTGTGAATGGGAGGAATAGTACCCCATCATTGGTATCAGTGGGAGGAATAGTGCCCCATCATTGGTATCAGTGGGAGGAATAGTGACTCATTATTGGTATCAGCGAGGGGGAATAGTGTCCCATCATTGGTGTCAGTGGGAGGAATAGTGCCCCAGCATTGGTATCAGTGGGAGAAATAGTGCCCCATCATTGGTGTCAGTGGAAGGAATAGTGCCCTAGCATTGGGAACAGTGGGAGGAATAGTGCCCCATCATTGGTATCAGCGAGGGGGAATAGTGTCCCATCATTGGTATCAGTGGGAGGAATAGTGCCCCATCATTGGTATCAGTGGGAGGAATAGTGCCCCATCATTGGTATCAGTGGGAGGAATAGTGCCCCATCATTGGTATCAGTGGGAGGAATAATGCCCCATCATTGGTGTCAGTGGGAGGAATAGTGCCCCATGATTGGTTTCAGTGGGAGGAATAGTGCCCCATCATTGGTGTCAGTGGGAGGAATAGTGCCCCAGCATTGGTATCAGTGGGAGGAATAGTGCCCCATCATTGGTATCAGTGGGGGGAATACTGCCCCATCATTGGTGTTAGTGGGAGGAATAGTGCCCCATCATTGGTTTCAGTGGGAGGAATAGTGCCCCATCATTGGTGTCAGTGGGAGGAATAGTGCCCCGTCATTGGTGCCAGTGGGAGGAATAGTGTCCCAGTGTTTGTATCAGTGGGAGGATTAGTGCCCCATTAATGGTGTCAGTGGGAGGAATAGTGCCCACGCGTTGGTATCAGTGGGTGGAATAGTACCCCAATGTTGGTATTATTGGGAGGAATAGTGCTCCATCATTGATATCAGTTCAATCAAAATGAAGTTCAATAGCCAGTGCGACTCCTTCTGCCTGATTCCGAGCATGTGTGGAACTTTGTGCGTTGGAATTGTCTACACACGATCAGAATTTATGACAACAGATTTTGTTGTCGGAAAATTTGAGATCCAGCTCTCAAATTCTTGTTGTCGGAAATTCTGATCAACAAATGTCCGATGGAGCCTACACAGGGTCTGAATTTCCGACAACAAGCTCACATCGAACATTTGTTGTGGGAAATTCCGATCGTGTGCATGACTCTTCCAAATTGGAATTTAAATGACCGACATAAGTTAATAAAAAATGGTATGTCAACTTTCGTGTTACTTTCAGTAGAGCCCTCGTATACCTCAATGGTAAAAAAAAATAAACACGCATACTGGGAAGTTCAAATGATACCATTCACCAGTCAATTCCTGTTAAAATTTTATGTGTTTTCAAAGTTTGCATTTTCCTGCTATTAAGTCAGCCAATAAATGTTATCGCTGTAATCCTAAATCTTTTGCTTCCATGGATAGCCAACACAGTATAATAAATGGGTGACCAACACGGTACAATAAATGGATGACCAACACGGAGCAATAAATGGGTGACCAACACGGTGCAATAAATGGGTGACCAACACGGTGCAATAAATGGGTGACCAACACGGTGCAATAAATGGGTGACCAACACGGTACAATAAATGGATGACCAACACGGTACAATAAATGGGTGACCAACACGGTACAATAAATGGATGACCAACACGGTACAATAAATGGATGACCAACACGGTACAATAAATGGGTGACCAACACGGTACAATAAATGGGTGACCAACACGGTACAATAAATGGATGGCCAACATGGTACAATAAATGGATGACCAACACGGTACAATAAATGGGTGACCAACACGGTACAATAAATGGGTGACCAACACGGTACAATAAATGGATGACCAACACGGAGCAATAAATGGGTGACCAACACGGTGCAATAAATGGGTGACCAACACGGTGCAATAAATGGGTGACCAACACGGTGCAATAAATGGGTGACCAACACGGTACAATAAATGGATGACCAACACGGTACAATAAATGGGTGACCAACACGGTACAATAAATGGATGACCAACACGGTACAATAAATGGATGACCAACACGGTACAATAAATGGGTGACCAACACGGTACAATAAATGGGTGACCAACACGGTACAATAAATGGATGGCCAACATGGTACAATAAATGGGTGACCAACACGGTACAATAAATGGATGACCAACATGGTACAATAAATGGATGACCAACACGGTACAATAAATGGGTGACCAACACGGTACAATAAATGGGTGACCAACACGGTACAATAAATGGATGGCCAACATGGTACAATAAATGGATGACCAACACGGTACAATAAATGGGTGACCAACACGGTACAATAAATGGGTGACCAACACGGTACAATAAATGGATGACCAACACGGAGCAATAAATGGGTGACCAACACGGTGCAATAAATGGGTGACCAACACGGTGCAATAAATGGGTGACCAACACGGTGCAATAAATGGGTGACCAACACGGTACAATAAATGGATGACCAACACGGTACAATAAATGGGTGACCAACACGGTACAATAAATGGATGATCAACACGGTACAATAAATGGATGACCAACACGGTACAATAAATGGGTGACCAACACGGTACAATAAATGGGTGACCAACACGGTACAATAAATGGATGGCCAACATGGTACAATAAATGGGTGGCCAACATGGTACAATAAATGGGTGACCAACACGGTACAATAAATGGGTGGCCAACACGGTATAATAAATGGATGACCAACACGGTACAATAAATGGATGACCAGCACGGTACAATAAATTGGTGACCAACACGGTACAATAAATGGATGACCAACACGGTACAATAAATGGATGACCAACACGGTACAATAAATGGATGGCCAACACGGTATAATAAATGGATGGCCACAACGGTATAATAAATGGATGGCCAACACGGTACAATAAATGGATGATCAACACGGTATAATAAATGGATGGCCAATACGGTGCAATAAATGGATGGCCACAACGGTATAATAAATGGATGGCCAATACGGTACAATAAATGGATGACCAACACGGTACAATAAATGGATGACCAACACAGTACAATAAATGGATGGCCACAACAGTACAATAAATGGATGGCCAACACGGTATAATAAATGGATGGCCAACACAGTACAATAAATGGATGGCCACAACAGTACAATAAATGGATGGCCAACACGGTATAATAAATGGATGACCAACACGGTACAATAAATGGGTGACCAACATGGTACAATAAATGGATGACCAGCACGGTACAATAAATTTGTGACCAACACGGTACAATAAATGGATGACCAACACGGTACAATAAATGGATGGCCAAAATGGTATAATAAATGGATGGCCAAAACGGTATAATAAATGGGTGATCAACACGGTACAATAAATGGATGGCCAACACGGTACAATAAATGGGTGACCAACACGGTACAATAAATGGGTGACCAACACGGTACAATAAATGGATGACCAGCACGGTACAATAAATTTGTGACCAACACGGTACAATAAATGGATGACCAACACGGTACAATAAATGGATGACCAAAATGGTATAATAAATGGGTAATCAACACGGTACAATAAATGGATGACCAACACGGTACAATAAATGGATGACCAACACGGTACAATAAATGGATGGCCAAAATGGTATAATAAATGGATGGCCAAAACGGTATAATAAATGGGTGATCAACACGGTACAATAAATGGATGGCCAACACGGTACAATAAATGGATGGCCAACACGGTACAATAAATGGGTGACCAACGCGGTACAATAAATGGGTGACCAACACGGTACAATAAATGGATGACCAACACGGTACAATAAATGGATGACCAACACGGTACAATAAATGGATGGCCAAAATGGTATAATAAATGGATGGCCAACACGGTATAATAAATGGTACCCCAGGAAGAAGTCACTTTTGACGAAACGATGTAGGGTGAGCGGCGTGCTGACGTTACCGCCATTCCCTGTTGACCAGGAAGGACGGGCAGTGTTAATAGGAGAGAGCCGGCCGGCTCGTGATTGTACTTACGCTTGTACTCAACTGGAATTTGTGAGTTTGTTTTACTTGTATTTCGTTCGGATTAAAACTTTTAACTTTTCTTACCTAACAAATACGGTGGAATGTGAGACGTTGTAGGAAAGAGACACAAGAGGTGGAGACGCCAGCAGAACCCATTGGAGAGACTAGGAACGATCGCTTCTCTTCATGCGTGTATGATCTCCCTAAAAAGAGATCTTGGCAGCTGGTAAGCCTCATTGAAATAGGTGGTGGATATAACTGTCTTGTTGGGCGCACCTGTTATACATCTGAAGAGTGTCTGTTTTGAGTCACTTCAATGGACTAAATTCATATCTCTGGACTTCCCTCCTTTTGGACTTTTTATGTGTTTTAAGATTGTTGATTTTTTCACAATTTTTGTTAGTACACATGGTCTAGCATTTAATATTAGCATTTAACGTGTCACAATGTTATCATTTTAATGTATAAGTTCTGGAGCAGCTTTATTCATTTTTTGATAATAAATGGGTGGCCAACACGGTACAATAAAAGGATGACCACCACGATAAAATAAATGGATGGCCAACATGGTACAATAAATGGATGGCCAACACGGTACAATAAATAGATGGGCAACACGGTACAATAAATGGATGGCCAACACGGTACAATAAATGGATGGGCAACACGGTACAATAAATGGATGGGCAACACGGTACAATAAATGGATGGGCAACACGGTACAATAAATGGATGGCCAACACGGTACAATAAATGGGTGACCAACACGGTACAATAAATGGATGGCCAACACGGTACAATAAATGGATGGGCAACACGGTACAATAAATGGGTGACCAACACGGTACAATAAATGGGTGACCAACACGGTACAATAAATGGATGGCCAACACGGTACAATAAATGGATGGCCAACACGGTATAATAAATGGATGACCAACACGGTACAATAAATGGATGACCAACACGGTACAATAAATGGATGACCAACACGGTACAATAAATGGATGGCCAACACGGTACAATAAATGGATGGCCACAACGGTATAATAAATGGATGGCCAACAAGGTACAATAAATGGATGATCAACACGGTATAATAAATGAATGGCCAATACGGTGCAATAAATGGATGGCCACAACGGTATAATAAATGGATGACCAACACGGTACAATAAATGGGTGACCAACATGGTACAATAAATGGATGACCAACACAGTACAATAAATGGATGGCCACAACAGTACAATAAATGGATGGCCAACACGGTATAATAAATGGATGGCCAACACGGTACAATAAATGGATGGGCAACACGGTACAATAAATGGGTGACCAACACGGTACAATAAATGGGTGACCAACACGGTACAATAAATGGATGGCCAACACGGTACAATAAATGGATGGCCAACACGGTATAATAAATGGATGACCAACACGGTACAATAAATGGATGACCAGCACGGTACAATAAATTGGTGACCAACACGGTACAATAAATGGATGACCAACACGGTACAATAAATGGATGGCCAACACGGTACAATAAATGGATGGCCACAACGGTATAATAAATGGATGGCCAACACGGTACAATAAATGGATGATCAACACGGTATAATAAATGGATGGCCAATACGGTGCAATAAATGGATGGCCACAACGGTATAATAAATGGATGACCAACACGGTACAATAAATGGGTGACCAACATGGTACAATAAATGGATGACCAACACAGTACAATAAATGGATGGCCACAACAGTACAATAAATGGATGGCCAACACGGTATAATAAATGGATGGCCACAACAGTACAATAAATGGATGAACAACACGGTACAATAAATGGATGACCAACACAGTACAATAAATGGATGGCCACAACAGTACAATAAATGGATGGCCAACACAGTACAATAAATGGATGGCCACAACAGTACAATAAATGGATGGCCAACACGGTATAATAAATGGATGACCAACACGGTACAATAAATGGGTGACCAACATGGTACAATAAATGGATGACCAGCACGGTACAATAAATTTGTGACCAACACGGTACAATAAATGGATGACCAACACGGTACAATAAATGGATGACCAACACGGTACAATAAATGGATGGCCAAAATGGTATAATAAATGGATGGCCAAAACGGTATAATAAATGGGTGATCAACACGGTACAATAAATGGATGGCCAACACGGTACAATAAATGGGTGACCAACACGGTACAATAAATGGGTGACCAACACGGTACAATAAATGGATGACCAGCACGGTACAATAAATTTGTGACCAACACGGTACAATAAATGGATGACCAACACGGTACAATAAATGGATGGCCAAAATGGTATAATAAATGGATGGCCAAAACGGTATAATAAATGGGTAATCAACACGGTACAATAAATGGATGGCCAACACGGTACAATAAATGGATGACCAACACGGTACAATAAATGGATGGCCAAAATGGTATAATAAATGGATGGCCAAAACGGTATAATAAATGGGTGATCAACACGGTACAATAAATGGATGACCAGCACGGTACAATAAATTTGTGACCAACACGGTACAATAAATGGATGACCAACACGGTACAATAAATGGATGGCCAAAATGGTATAATAAATGGATGGCCAAAACGGTATAATAAATGGGTGATCAACACGGTACAATAAATGGATGGCCAACACGGTACAATAAATGGATGGCCAACACGGTACAATAAATGGGTGACCAACACGGTACAATAAATGGATGACCAACACGGTACAATAAATAGGTGACCAACACGGTACAATAAATGGATGACCAACACGGTACAATAAATGGGTGACCAACACGGTACAATAAATGGATGACCAACACGGTACAATAAATTGGTGACCAACACGGTACAATAAATGGGTGACCAACACGGTACAATAAATGGATGACCAACACGGTACAATAAATGGGTGACCAACACGGTACAATAAATGGATGACCAACACGGTACAATAAATGGGTGACCAACACGGTACAATAAATGGATGGCCAACACGGTACAATAAATGGGTGACCAACACGGTACAATAAATGGATGGCCAACACGGTACAATAAATGGGTGACCAACACGGTACAATAAATGGGTGACCAACACGGTACAATAAATGGATGGCCACAACGGTACAATAAATGGATGGGCAACACGGTACAATAAATGGATGGGCAACACGGTACAATAAATGGATGGGCAACACGGTACAATAAATGGATGGCCAACACGGTACAATAAATGGGTGACCAACACGGTACAATAAATGGATGGCCAACACGGTACAATAAATGGATGGGCAACACGGTACAATAAATGGGTGACCAACACGGTACAATAAATGGGTGACCAACACGGTACAATAAATGGATGGCCAACACGGTACAATAAATGGATGGCCAACACGGTATAATAAATGGATGACCAACACGGTACAATAAATGGATGACCAACACGGTACAATAAATGGATGACCAACACGGTACAATAAATGGATGGCCAACACGGTACAATAAATGGATGGCCACAACGGTATAATAAATGGATGGCCAACAAGGTACAATAAATGGATGATCAACACGGTATAATAAATGAATGGCCAATACGGTGCAATAAATGGATGGCCACAACGGTATAATAAATGGATGACCAACACGGTACAATAAATGGGTGACCAACATGGTACAATAAATGGATGACCAACACAGTACAATAAATGGATGGCCACAACAGTACAATAAATGGATGGCCAACACGGTATAATAAATGGATGGCCAACACGGTACAATAAATGGATGGGCAACACGGTACAATAAATGGGTGACCAACACGGTACAATAAATGGGTGACCAACACGGTACAATAAATGGATGGCCAACACGGTACAATAAATGGATGGCCAACACGGTATAATAAATGGATGACCAACACGGTACAATAAATGGATGACCAGCACGGTACAATAAATTGGTGACCAACACGGTACAATAAATGGATGACCAACACGGTACAATAAATGGATGGCCAACACGGTACAATAAATGGATGGCCACAACGGTATAATAAATGGATGGCCAACACGGTACAATAAATGGATGATCAACACGGTATAATAAATGGATGGCCAATACGGTGCAATAAATGGATGGCCACAACGGTATAATAAATGGATGACCAACACGGTACAATAAATGGGTGACCAACATGGTACAATAAATGGATGACCAACACAGTACAATAAATGGATGGCCACAACAGTACAATAAATGGATGGCCAACACGGTATAATAAATGGATGGCCACAACAGTACAATAAATGGATGAACAACACGGTACAATAAATGGATGACCAACACAGTACAATAAATGGATGGCCACAACAGTACAATAAATGGATGGCCAACACAGTACAATAAATGGATGGCCACAACAGTACAATAAATGGATGGCCAACACGGTATAATAAATGGATGACCAACACGGTACAATAAATGGGTGACCAACATGGTACAATAAATGGATGACCAGCACGGTACAATAAATTTGTGACCAACACGGTACAATAAATGGATGACCAACACGGTACAATAAATGGATGACCAACACGGTACAATAAATGGATGGCCAAAATGGTATAATAAATGGATGGCCAAAACGGTATAATAAATGGGTGATCAACACGGTACAATAAATGGATGGCCAACACGGTACAATAAATGGGTGACCAACACGGTACAATAAATGGGTGACCAACACGGTACAATAAATGGATGACCAGCACGGTACAATAAATTTGTGACCAACACGGTACAATAAATGGATGACCAACACGGTACAATAAATGGATGGCCAAAATGGTATAATAAATGGATGGCCAAAACGGTATAATAAATGGGTAATCAACACGGTACAATAAATGGATGGCCAACACGGTACAATAAATGGATGACCAACACGGTACAATAAATGGATGGCCAAAATGGTATAATAAATGGATGGCCAAAACGGTATAATAAATGGGTGATCAACACGGTACAATAAATGGATGACCAGCACGGTACAATAAATTTGTGACCAACACGGTACAATAAATGGATGACCAACACGGTACAATAAATGGATGGCCAAAATGGTATAATAAATGGATGGCCAAAACGGTATAATAAATGGGTGATCAACACGGTACAATAAATGGATGGCCAACACGGTACAATAAATGGATGGCCAACACGGTACAATAAATGGGTGACCAACACGGTACAATAAATGGGTGACCAACACGGTACAATAAATGGATGACCAACACGGTACAATAAATAGGTGACCAACACGGTACAATAAATGGATGACCAACACGGTACAATAAATGGGTGACCAACACGGTACAATAAATGGATGACCAACACGGTACAATAAATTGGTGACCAACACGGTACAATAAATAGGTGACCAACACGGTACAATAAATGGATGACCAACACGGTACAATAAATGGGTGACCAACACGGTACAATAAATGGATGACCAACACGGTACAATAAATTGGTGACCAACACGGTACAATAAATGGGTGACCAACACGGTACAATAAATGGATGACCAACACGGTACAATAAATGGGTGACCAACACGGTACAATAAATGGATGACCAACACGGTACAATAAATGGGTGACCAACACGGTACAATAAATGGATGGCCAACACGGTACAATAAATGGGTGACCAACACGGTACAATAAATGGATGGCCAACACGGTACAATAAATGGGTGACCAACACGGTACAATAAATGGGTGACCAACACGGTACAATAAATGGATGGCCACAACGGTACAATAAATGGATGGGCAACACGGTACAATAAATGGATGGGCAACACGGTACAATAAATGGATGGGCAACACGGTACAATAAATGGATGGCCAACACGGTACAATAAATGGGTGACCAACACGGTACAATAAATGGATGGCCAACACGGTACAATAAATGGATGGGCAACACGGTACAATAAATGGGTGACCAACACGGTACAATAAATGGGTGACCAACACGGTACAATAAATGGATGGCCAACACGGTACAATAAATGGATGGCCAACACGGTATAATAAATGGATGACCAACACGGTACAATAAATGGATGACCAACACGGTACAATAAATGGATGACCAACACGGTACAATAAATGGATGGCCAACACGGTACAATAAATGGATGGCCACAACGGTATAATAAATGGATGGCCAACAAGGTACAATAAATGGATGATCAACACGGTATAATAAATGAATGGCCAATACGGTGCAATAAATGGATGGCCACAACGGTATAATAAATGGATGACCAACACGGTACAATAAATGGGTGACCAACATGGTACAATAAATGGATGACCAACACAGTACAATAAATGGATGGCCACAACAGTACAATAAATGGATGGCCAACACGGTATAATAAATGGATGGCCAACACGGTACAATAAATGGATGGGCAACACGGTACAATAAATGGGTGACCAACACGGTACAATAAATGGGTGACCAACACGGTACAATAAATGGATGGCCAACACGGTACAATAAATGGATGGCCAACACGGTATAATAAATGGATGACCAACACGGTACAATAAATGGATGACCAGCACGGTACAATAAATTGGTGACCAACACGGTACAATAAATGGATGACCAACACGGTACAATAAATGGATGGCCAACACGGTACAATAAATGGATGGCCACAACGGTATAATAAATGGATGGCCAACACGGTACAATAAATGGATGATCAACACGGTATAATAAATGGATGGCCAATACGGTGCAATAAATGGATGGCCACAACGGTATAATAAATGGATGACCAACACGGTACAATAAATGGGTGACCAACATGGTACAATAAATGGATGACCAACACAGTACAATAAATGGATGGCCACAACAGTACAATAAATGGATGGCCAACACGGTATAATAAATGGATGGCCACAACAGTACAATAAATGGATGAACAACACGGTACAATAAATGGATGACCAACACAGTACAATAAATGGATGGCCACAACAGTACAATAAATGGATGGCCAACACAGTACAATAAATGGATGGCCACAACAGTACAATAAATGGATGGCCAACACGGTATAATAAATGGATGACCAACACGGTACAATAAATGGGTGACCAACATGGTACAATAAATGGATGACCAGCACGGTACAATAAATTTGTGACCAACACGGTACAATAAATGGATGACCAACACGGTACAATAAATGGATGACCAACACGGTACAATAAATGGATGGCCAAAATGGTATAATAAATGGATGGCCAAAACGGTATAATAAATGGGTGATCAACACGGTACAATAAATGGATGGCCAACACGGTACAATAAATGGGTGACCAACACGGTACAATAAATGGGTGACCAACACGGTACAATAAATGGATGACCAGCACGGTACAATAAATTTGTGACCAACACGGTACAATAAATGGATGACCAACACGGTACAATAAATGGATGGCCAAAATGGTATAATAAATGGATGGCCAAAACGGTATAATAAATGGGTAATCAACACGGTACAATAAATGGATGGCCAACACGGTACAATAAATGGATGACCAACACGGTACAATAAATGGATGGCCAAAATGGTATAATAAATGGATGGCCAAAACGGTATAATAAATGGGTGATCAACACGGTACAATAAATGGATGACCAGCACGGTACAATAAATTTGTGACCAACACGGTACAATAAATGGATGACCAACACGGTACAATAAATGGATGGCCAAAATGGTATAATAAATGGATGGCCAAAACGGTATAATAAATGGGTGATCAACACGGTACAATAAATGGATGGCCAACACGGTACAATAAATGGATGGCCAACACGGTACAATAAATGGGTGACCAACACGGTACAATAAATGGGTGACCAACACGGTACAATAAATGGATGACCAACACGGTACAATAAATAGGTGACCAACACGGTACAATAAATGGATGACCAACACGGTACAATAAATGGGTGACCAACACGGTACAATAAATGGATGACCAACACGGTACAATAAATTGGTGACCAACACGGTACAATAAATGGGTGACCAACACGGTACAATAAATGGATGACCAACACGGTACAATAAATGGGTGACCAACACGGTACAATAAATGGATGACCAACACGGTACAATAAATGGGTGACCAACACGGTACAATAAATGGATGGCCAACACGGTACAATAAATGGGTGACCAACACGGTACAATAAATGGATGGCCAACACGGTACAATAAATGGGTGACCAACACGGTACAATAAATGGGTGACCAACACGGTACAATAAATGGGTGACCAACACGGTACAATAAATGGATGACCAACACGGTACAATAAATGGGTGACCAACACGGTACAATAAATGGATGGCCAAAATGGTATAATAAATGGATGGCCAACACGGTATAATAAATGGTACCCCAGGAAGAAGTCACTTTTGACGAAACGACGTAGGGTGAGCGGCGTGCTGACGTTACCGCCATTCCCCGTTGACCAGGAAGGACGGGCAGTGTTAATAGGAGAGAGCCGGCCGGCTCGTGATTGTACTTACGCTTGTAATCAACTGGAATTTGTGAGTTTGTTTTACTTGTATTTCGTTCGGATTAAAACTTTTAACTTTTCTTACCTAACAAATACGGTGGAATGTGAGACGTTGTAGGAAAGAGACACAAGAGGTGGAGACGCCAGCAGAACCCATTGGAGAGACTAGGAACGATCGCTTCTCTTCATGCGTGTATGATCTCCCTAAAAAGAGATCTTGGCAGCTGGTAAGCCTCATTGAAATAGGTGGTGGATATAACTGTCTTGTTGGGCGCACCTGTTATACATCTGAAGAGTGTCTGTTTTGAGTCACTTCAATGGACTAAATTCATATCTCTGGACTTCCCTCCTTTTGGACTTTTTATGTGTTTTAAGATTGTTGATTTTTTCACAATTTTTGTTAGTACACATGGTCTAGTATTTAATACTAGCATCTAACATGTCACAATGTTATCATTTTAATGTATAAGTTCTGGCGCAGCTTTATTTATTTTTTGATAATAAATGGGTGGCCAACACGGTACAATAAAAGGATGGGCAACACGGTACAAGAAAAAAAAAAAAAACACAAAGCCTTTTTATAGTAACAAAAAAAAGGCTGTGTTTTTTTTTATTGTTATTTTCTTTTCTTTTTTTTTATACAGAAAAAATAAAATGCAAAAAAGTGAACATCTATATCTTAGAAGTAGTGCATTGATTTGTATTAATGAAATGTCTTGTAAAAATGTTCCAAGGATATGATGATTTTGTACCTTATTTTAGCATATTCGGCTGGCAGCTGAGAGATGCCGTTTGTTCTCTCCTACCTGTCTGATATATCAAATTATCTTCAAAGCATTTCATCTCCACAAGGATCCATATTTATACTAAACCCAATTACTTGGGGGAACAAGATACAAACAAGATGAATCCCCTCTGGGATAACACAGAGGATTGATGATTCATTTCTATGAATGAAAAATAAGATAAATGTAACATTTGTCAAAACCATGATTAAGCAATACAATTGTATCCATTAAATATATCTTAATTAATTAAACAGTGTTTTTTTGTGTTTTTTTGGAAGATGGTTATATTCTATCTGTTTTATTATATTCTATTTGAACCTATTCTGTTCTTTTATATTCTATTCTATTATTGTATTTCCTATTCTATTCAAATTTATTATATTCTTTTATTTTCTATTCTATTCAAACCTATTCAATTTCTTTATTTTCTCATCTATTTTATTCTATTCTTTTATTTTCTATTGTATTCTGTTTTACCCCATTCTTTTCTATTCTATTTTGTTTTATTTTATTCTTTTCGAAATTCAAACTTTGGAAGACAGCTATTTTTTTTCAATTTTATTCTATTCTAAGCTATTCTATTTTTTTTTTCATTCTATTCATATATTATCTATTCTAATTTTGTTTTCTTCCTATTCTTTTCTATTCTATTCTGTTTAATGCTCTTCTATTCTTTTTGAAATTCACATTTCAGTAGACGGCTATATTCTTTTTATTTTATTCTATTCTATTCTGATCTATTCAATTTTTTTTTCATTCTATTATATTCTATTCCTATATTATCTATTCTATGTTTTTCTTTTCTGTTCTATTCTTTTCTATTCTGTTTTATTCTCTTCTATTCTTTTCGAAATTTGAATTTCGGTAGACAGCTATATTCTTCCTCTTTTATTCTCTTCTGTTCTTTTCTAAATTCAAATTTCGGTAGACAGCTATATTCTTTCTCTTTTATTCTATTCTATTTAAGTCTATTCTATTTTTTTTTTCTATTCTATTATATTCCTTTATTTTTCTATTATATTCATTTATATTATATTCTGTTTTATTCTACTATTTGAAATTCTAATTTAAACTAATACACAGTTATGGCCAAAAAATAATGAAGTAAAGCCTCCATATAATAACTATTCATATAGAAAGTACCATCATCCAGTAATAATTCAAGGGGAAAGGAGGTAGATTGAAAATTGTAAAGAAATACACAGTTATCACATTATTATATTATATTATAATATTAGTTATATTATATTAAAGTCATATTATATTATATTATTATTTTTTATTATTATTATTATTATTATTATTATTATTATTATATACAGTATCTCACAAAAGTAAGTACACCCCTCACATTTTTGTAAATATTTTCTTCTATCTTTTCATGTGACAACACTGAAGAAATGACACTTGTCTACAATGTAAAGTAGTGAGTGTACAGCTTGTATAACAGTGTCAATTTGCTGTCCCCTCAAAATAACTCAACACACAGCCATTAATGTCTAAACTGCTGGCAACAAAAGTGAGTACACCCCTAAGTGAAAATGTCCAAATTGAGCCCAAAGTGTCAATATTTTGTGTGGCCACCATTATTTTCCAGTACTGCCTTTACACTCTTGGGCATGGACTTCAACCAGGGCTTTTTTATTCTATTCTATTTGAATCTATTCTATTATTTTATATTCTATTCTATTATTTTATTTTCTAGATTAGTGCATTAGTCAGTGGTAAATGTGGTATACACTATATACAATCACCTGACACTAGTTAGTTTCCACAATCCATGACTTAACTTCACAGTTCACACAAATACATTTTAAATTAAAACTGTAGCACTGACGTAAGTATTTTTTTTCCACAGTAGCGTGACAATACCTCCACCTCCGGTCTAACTAATCACTCTCACCTTATAGCATTGACCCCTGTGCAAACAGGTGGTCATGCAAGTGGGTATCAAAACGGTTAACACGGCCTATAAACTTCTCTCACATCTCCTTAGATCTCAGCAAGGAAGCCAGGTCATGGGTAGAAAGAAAAGATCTAAGTGCTTAAGTATAAGATTTAATTTTTGTGTTCAAACACAAACTACTCACATAAAGATGATAAAAACACAGCATGTAAAGCCGACAACCGTGTTAGTTCCCTAAGGCAGCAGCGGGTGCCGTAATGCGTAGCTCCTCCCCCATGCGCGTTACGTTCAATCAGAACTTCAGCGTCACCAGACTCCTCCCCCCTTCCCTTCGTTAGCAGACGGAGGCACTTGGGGAAGGGGGGAGGAGTCCGGTGACATTGATATCCGTGACATCACCGGATCTCCGACGGAACTCCCTGAAGACCCAGAAGCTGGCAGAGAGGTGAGTACCGATCAAAAGAATTTTGATTGATCAAAAAAATGATCGATTAATCGAGGAATTAATCTTTAATTTCCACAGCCCTATATTTTTTGCATTCTATTATATTCTATTCCTATATTATCTATTCTAATTTTGTTTTCTTTTCTGTCCTATTCTTTTCTATTCTATTCTGTTTTATTCTCTTCTATTCTTTTTCAAAATTCGCATTTCGGTAGATGGCTATATTCTTTCTATTTTATGCTTTTCTAACCTATTCTATTTTTTTCCATTCTATTCCTATATTACCTATTCTAATTTTCTTTTCTTTTCTGTCCTATTCTTTTGTATTCTATTCTGTTTTATTCTCTTCTATTCTTTTCGAAATTTGAATTTTGGTAGACAGCTATATTCTTTCTGTTTTATTCTATTCTATTCAAATATATTATATTTTGTTTTCTATTCTATTATATTCCTTAATTTTCTATGATATTCGTTTATATTCTATTCTGTTTTATTCTACTTTATTCTTTTTGAAATTCTAATTTTGGAAGATGCTAATACACAGTTATAACATTATACATCATGATATTGTATTATAATAGTTATATTATATTACAGTCATATATTATATTATATTATTTTATTATTATTATTATATACAGTATCTCACAAAGTGAGTACACCCCTCACATTTTTATAAATATTTTTTCTTTATTATATCTTTTCATGTGACAACACTGAAGAAATGACACTTGTCTACAATGTAAAGTAGTGAGTGTACAGCTTGTATAACAGTGTAAATTTGCTGTCCTCTCAAAATAACTCAACACACAGCCATTAATGTCTAAACCGCTGGCAACAAAAGTCAGTACACCCCTAGCTATAAAAAAAATGTCCAAATTGGGCCCAAAGTGTCAATATTTTGTGTGGCCACCATTATCTTCCAGCACTGCCTTAACCCTCTTGGGCATGGAGGTCACCAGAGCTTCACAGGTCCCCACTGGAGTCCTCTTCCACTCCTCCATGATGACATCACAGAGCTGGTGGATGTTGGAGACCTTGCGCTCCTCCACCTTCCATTTGAGGATGCCCCACAGATGCCCAATAGGGTTTAGGTCTGGAGACATGCTTGGCCAGTCCATCACCTTTACCCTCAGCTTCTTTAGCAAGGCAGTGGTCATCTTAGAGGTGTGTTTGGGGTCGTTATGTTGAAATACTGCCCTGCGGCCCAGTTTCCAAAGGGAGGGGATCATGCTCTGCTTCAGTATGTCACAGTACATGTTGGCATTCATGGTTCCCTCAATGATCTGTAGCTCCCCAGTGCCGGCAGCACTCATGCAGCCCCAGACCATGACACTCCCACCACCATGCTTGACTGTAGGCAAGACACACTTGTCTTTGTACTCCTCACCTGGTTGCCGCCACACACGCCTGACACCATCTGAACCAAATAAGTTTATCTTGGTCTCATCAGACCACAGGACATGGTTCCAGTAATCCATGTCCTTAGTCTGCTTGTCTTCAGTGGGCTTTCTTGTGCATAATCTTTAGAAGAGGCTTCCTTCTGGGACGACAGCCATGCAGACCAATTTGATGCAGTGTGCAGTGTATGGTCTGGGCACTGACAGGCAGGCCCCCCACCCCTTCAACCTCTGCAACAATGCTAGCAGCACTCATACATCTATTTACCGAAGACAACGTGCTTTGGCAGACTTCTTTGCCATGAGGTGCCATGTTGAACTTCCAGTGACCAGTATGAGAGAGTGAGAGGGGGAAGAAAAAAAGGGGGGGGAGGGAGGGGAAAAGAAAGAGGAGAAAATAAAGGAAAAGGGAAGGGGAGGGGGGGAGGGAAGGAAAGGAGGGAAGGGATGGAAGGGGTAAGGAGAAAAAAAAGGGAGGGAAAAAGGGGGGAGGGGCGGAAAAGGGGGGGGAAAGAAAAAGAGAGGGGGGAGGGGAAGGAGGGGGGGAGAAAAAAAAAAGGGGGGGAGTGGGGGGTAGGTTAAAAGAGGAAAACATAAAGCAGAGTACATGAGAGGAAAATGGACTCACAATGTTTAGGATGAGAAGTACCTACCCTGATCGGCAGTAGTGACTAGTATGTATTGGCCAATCCAGGAGGACCGTTCCGATAGTCCCCACCAAGTTAGCACAAATAGGCTGGGCAATATTGACCCTATAAACATTGTTAATACAGAGTCCTAAAGTTAGTGATGTTGTCTTACAGTTCTCCTAATGGAGCATAGGAAATATTATGGTAAAGGTCTGTTACTAACAAAGCCCTCCTTTTACCTTTAACTGTGGAGATCGCTGACTTGGTCCCTTGGTTGGAAGTCCACTCTGAACGGGCAGTCTGAAAGACGCCCTTTTAGAGCTTGAACATAAATGATCTTTCTTCATAAATTTAGGCCAAAATGTATTCTACTACATTTCTTTGATGAAAATAACCCAAATTAGTGTATATTATTTAGTCTGTATGAAAGTTATAGAGTCCACAAACTATGGTATATATAGTATATCTTAAAATCGATCAATCCTGATATACTGACGGCCAATCTAAATCCTTGAGGTCCGAAAATACCAGAACAGTATAAATACCCAAAAAATGTGTAGATCTAGTGTACCTCCTAAGGGTCTTTCACCCATTGTTATTTGTGCTAATTAACCCAGGTATTGTCTGAAGGTGTTCTATGTTTATACTTATGATAATATGTATTGTACCTTCTGAACTTGGAGTCGGCAAGTCTGACCTGCAATGAGACATCTGAGTTATCCAGGTGGTTAATTAAGGATCCTCTGTGATTCGTTAGCTAAACCATTGTGTCTTGTTTTGGGTAAATATTTGGGCCATTGTTAATGTGGTGAGTGACCTCCTTCTCAAGTGTATAAAAGCATGTATTCTTGTTAAAATAAGCAGTTCTTATTCTGGTTTACTCTAAAACTGGTGTTGCCTAGTTCTTGGGGTAACTGTAGCCAGATCCACTGGTCTTGTGTTCCAGAGCTTAGGAAGCAATTTACTGACGGAAGCACTCAAGTGCAGTGTTGGACGTTCTGCCACATTGAATGTGGCTTATAGGCCCTTAACATGGATCCCAGAGTCTGAGTGTCTTGGGGAGACATGGACTTGAATCCAAAGTAACATCACTCCACGTGTCCCCCTGGCATACGCTTCACAAAGAGTAGTGTTTCCTTAAAAGCCAGGGCCCATAGTAGGCAAGAGGCTAGCAATCAATCCCCTCCAAAAGCCTCTGTCCCAGGTGAGTCTATTGCAACATCCACCTGGATCTAGAGTGGTCCCACCCAGCCGTCATTTGACTATAGGCCTGGCATAAACCGGTTAAAGTGGAATTCCTGCCTAGAACTATGTTTTAAAATTCTCTCTCCTTCTTATTCTGTCTACACTGCCTAACCTGTGTAAAAAGGATGTGTGTAACTACCTATTTTTAGTGCAGTCACGTGATTTGCAGCTGCTCCTGTGTCAGTGAGCCGCGGCTGCAGGGGAGAGGAGAGAGCACCGACAACGGCTGGGACATGGGAGACTATGGGTGATGTCACCGCTCCCAGAATCCCAAGCCATTGTCGAATGCTCCCTCCTCTCCCCTGCAGCCGCTGCTCACTGACACAGGGGACCAGACTGCAGGAGGCTAAATGTAGGTAAGTATACACATCTTTTATACACAGGTTAGGCACAGACAAATGCACAGATAATGTTATAGCACACTTAATAAGCATAGTATAGTACAGGGGTCTCCAAACTTTCCAAGCAAAGGGCCAGTTTACAGGCTTTAGGGGGGCCGGACTGTGGCCAGTGGGAGTAGAAAATACCATAGCATTAGTGCCCCATCATTGGTTTTAATGGGAGGAATAGTGCCTCATTGTTTAACAATGGGAAGAATAGTGTCCAGATATAGGCCAGATAAAGGCAAGCAAGGGGACACATCTGGCCCCTGGGCCACAGTTTGGAGATCACCGGTATAGTACATGCTTATGTAGCAGTACCCCCGTAGGGGCTGCTGAGTGTAGTAGTCTGTCTGTCACCCTGCCCAGCCACATACACACTTTTTTTAATGTTTTATTGAGGAGAATTAAACTTGGATAAGGATGGGGAACTTATGAGATGCCCAGGTAATCAAAAGTCAATATTGGGACCAACTATATACACCTCTGTATATACAATCCCCTCTTCTCCTCCTGCACATCACTTGCTTGCAGATTATCACTCCACACTCCTCCAGCACATCACTTCCTGTGTTTCCTGGACTAGCTCGCACTGTAGGCTTGACCCTAGCTCAGCCAGGCCTAGAGAAGATGCCCTTTACAGGCAGGGACTGTGGGCCCCGATGGTGTAGCAAAAATAGAAGTTTCCAGTGCTAGCTGTCCCTGTGGCACCTGCTCCCAGCACCACCTCTTCAGGCACTGTCAGCCTTCCTGGCTGCAGCTGCCCCTTTCCTCTGCCAGTGCCACCACAATCCTACAGACTGGCCCTGCACCCATTCCAGACTGCTGCATGTCAGTCTTCTCAGGCGTGCCTCACAGTCCTCCTGGCTGTGTGAACACTCACCAGCCCTCTTGGTTGTCTCTGTGGACTTGCCCGGCAGTGTTCTCCCGCTGTCCTCTCTTGCTCCTCGTGTGCCTCCTGATCATGACACCTCTGTGGAGTAGAAGCACATGTATTGTGATGGATAGGTAGAGGGCAAGTGAGCCTAGAGGGAGCCCACCCTTCCTTAAAGGCACAGGGGCATACTGGACACCCAGCATATAGTACTATGACAGCATTCATCTACAGTAGTCTTCATCTACTCCAGTGGTCTCCAAACTGCAGCCTGGGAGGCCAGATGTGACCCTTCGCTTGACTTTATCTGGCCCTTAGGACACTTTCCTTCCACTGATGCAAGACACTATTCCTCCCACTGACACCAACAATGGGGCATAATTCCTGTTACTCGCATCAACAACGGGGCATTATTTCTCCCATTGACACCAACAATAGGCCACTATTCATCCCACTGACACCAATGATGGCGGACTATTCCGCCCCCTAATGTCAAAGATGCATTGTTAACTCCCACTGATGCCAGGGCAATTTCTACTCCCAAAGGCCACAGCCAGCCCTAATAAAGTCTGAAGAAATGTAAACTGACCCATCATTTGGAAAGTTTGGAGACCCCTGATCTACTCCCTCTGAAAGCAGTGATACATTTGAGGTTGTTACTGCATCTTTTATAAAAACAATGTGCTGCCTGCTTGAAGTCTCACTATGTATTAAAAATGTCCCTGCCTTCATCTCCTACCCGTAATGGCAAGAAATGCTTACCTTCATTGTGTTATTTAGACAGCCTTTGAAAATCAGATCAAAATAATGCTTGAACCTTTTTTTAATACTATGTAGCGATCTCCCTGACTTCCAAGGGCCTGATGGTGACCCCCAGAGCCAGGAAGAGTTGATATTCCTCCTCAGGGTGCAGGTTACTAGGCATAGTGGGTGAGGTGCAAGATGGAAAGATTGGGCGCCAGTCACTTTTTGTAAAAATGAACAAAGAGATTTTATTTCTCTTAACAGGATTGGTGGGAGAGAGGGTGAGGGCACAGGACACCCTTAGGCCGCGTACACACGCGCGGACTGTTCGCCCAACTTTGTCCGCTGAACAGTGTTTGGGCGGACAGTCCGCTCGTGTGTGGGCTTTCAGCGGACAGTTTCAGCGGACAGTTTGACGAACAAGGTTTTTCGGAAATTCCGTAAAACTGTCCGCTGAAACCTTGTTTGAGCGAACAGTCCGCCCGTGTGTAGGCTTGTTCGTCAAACTAAGTTCCGCGCATGCTCAGAAAGGATTTACACGCCGAAAGTTATAATGCAGTGTATAGGACGTCGTATTTTTCGTCCCGTCGTACGTGCCGTTCACGTCATCGCGCACGGTTTCAGCAAACTGTTCGTTCGTCGTGTGTGGCCATGTCCGTCCATGCTAATTTTGAGCGGACTGTTTGCCGAAACTGTTTGACGGACAAAGTTGGGCGAACAGTCCCCGCGTGTGTACGCAGCCTTAGGCAAATGCAATAGCAATTAAGGCAAACTATGTAGACAAAATTAGAATTAGGAATACAGCAATACTCTCAATAGACTTCTTGGACTCTCGGCTACCTGCTGGATTCCTGGAGCTTCGCCCACAGCTAACCTCTGTACTTATCTTCAAGCTTTACTTACAGCTACCCACTGTACTCCTTCAAGGTTTACTCACAACTGCTCTGCTGTCTTCCTGGATGAGTCTCCACTGAAGCTTTCCCACTTACTTCACTGTCCCCGGCTAGTGAAGTGTCTACTCTGGTACTCCTTCAGAACTTCATCCCTTCCAAAACTTGCCTCTGGTAACAGGAGAGGTCGTCCCTTTGTGGCAGCTGCTTCTCTTTTACCTCTGGAAACATTTAGGCTCCCCTTGGGCTGAGCCTCTAACACAAGCGGTTCCGCCCCAGGCTTTGGACTTAACCTTTGCTGCTCCTCCTTTGCGGAACCCCAAACTACTGGATAGGCCTTATGTAGACCTAACAGCCAGTATGACTCCTGGATAGGCCTCAAGCAACCAGGAGTTACTCGACACACCCCCACCCAGGCTGCAGCCCCGGGCAGGAAGAACACCGATCACCTGACTCCTCCTGAACAAATAGCCTATCCCAGCATATACAGTGGCCAAAGAGACTCCTGCTGTTTGGCTGAGACAGAAGAGTCAGAAGAGAGAGACTACCAATTAAACTCAGACTTAGGACAGAAATCCAGGGGCGTTGCTAGGTGGCAAAAAAAACAGGGGCTTCAGTCCAAAGTCCAAGGTCAGCACGGGGGGGGTGGTAGTGGAGCAGGGTTTTTTGGCTTGGCAGTGGGGTTGTGGGGCGGGGGGTAAGCTCACTTGCTGGTTGCTGCCTGGTTTACCAGTGCCCATCAATGCTGACCACTAAGCTCACCTGCCTGACACACTGACCATTACACTGACCTACCTACCTGACATACATACACTGACCTACCTGACATACATACACTGACCAACCTGACGTACACTGACCTACCTACCTGACATACATACACTGACCTACATAAAATACATACACTGACCTACCTACCTACCTGACATACACTGACCTACCTACCTGACATACATACACTGACCTACCAACCTGACGTACACTGACCTACCTACCTGACATACATACACTGATCTACCTAAAATACATACACTGACCTACCTACCTAACATACATGCACTGACCTACCTGACCAGGAGACAGACTTCATGTGTCCTGCAGCAGCTCAGTGCGCCCATCATCATCATCACAGCAGGCAGCCAGAGGAGGAGAGGAGAGCCGCCAACCCGAGTGGGAATCGGGGATCCCACGGTAATGTGGTGCGGTGGCTGCATTGTAATTCCCACCTTCTGGAGCCTGCAGTGCCTATGATGGACGTCACATGGTCCACGGTCCTGGCATTGGACCAGTGGGACGTCCATCATAGGCGCTGCTGGCTCCAGAAGGCGGGACCTGCTATGTCACTCGGCCACACTCGGGATCAGATTAGTCCCTGCTTGGCCGCGGCGCTCGGAGCTAACAACAGAATGGTGCATGCTGAGACCTGGGGCTTTTCGGGGCTCCAGCCTCCCAGCCTCCCCCCCCCCCCAACGCTACTGCAGAAATCAGTGGATCCAACTATCAATTAGCCAAGCTAGTTACCACCTAGCACAATTAGATTTATTAGCAGCCCTGTTTAGGATCAAGGTGCTACACCTATAAATTGTTTAAAGCAGCAGTCCCTAAACTTTAAAAACAAAGAGCCAGTACTCTTCAGGGGCTGGACTGTGGCCAATAAGAGGGAAAAAAAATGCCCCTACATCCATCTATAGACACAGAATTCCGGACTCTGCCTCCGCCCCCTCGGTGCCAGTGGCTGAGCTGCTATCAATTTATCCAATCAAGAGCCGGGACCCCATGGAGAGAGATGTAAGGAAAAGAAAGCAGATCTGGCGCTATACCTTTAAGATTTAAATGCCAAATAGGAGAAATTAATACGGAATAGAAAGAAATATGCTCCTTTTAGTTCACCTATTAGTTTGCAGTGGTGCTAATGAATTAAAAATGTGTAAACATACGTGAGGTTATAAATAAACATACAAATAAGTGTTTCATGGGGTCATGTTAGTGAATAAAATGTTAATAAAAAATTGTATGATTATATACATAGAAAATGCGTGTGAAGAAAAAAATATATATATGTATATACAGTGGTGTGAAAAAGTGTTTGCCCCCTTCCTCATTTCCTGTTCCTTTGCATGTTTGTCACACTTAAGTGTTTCGGAACATCAAACCAATTTAAACAATAGTCAAGGACAACACAAGTAAACACAAAATGCAATTTGTAAATGAAGGTGTTTATTATTAAAGGTGAAAAAAAATCCAAACCATCATGGCCCTGTGTGAAAAAGTGATTGCCCCCTAAACCTAATAACTGGTTGGGCTACCCTTAGCAGCAACAACTGCAACCAAGCGTTTGCGATAACGTGCAATGAGGCTTTTACAGCGTCCTGGAGGAATTTTGGCCCACTCATCTTTGCAGAATTGTCCTAATTCAGTTACATTAGAGGGTTTTCGAGCATGAACGGCCTTTTTAAGGTCATACCACAACATCTCAATAGGATTCAGGTCAGGACTTTGGCTAGGCCACTCCAAAGTCTTCATTTTGTTTTTCTTCAGCCATTCGGTGGTGGACTTGCTGGTGTGTTTAGGATCATTGTCCTGCTGCAGAACCCAAGTTCGTTTCAGCTTGAGTACACGAACAGATGGTCGGACATTCTCCTTCAGGATCTCTTGGTAGACAGCAGAATTCATAGTTCCTTTTATCACGGCAAGTCTTCCAGGTCCTGAAGCAGCAAAACAGCCCCAGACCATCACACTACCACCACCATATTTTACTGTTGGTATAATGTTCTTTTTATGAAATGCAGTGTTCCTTCTACGCCAGATATACTTGGACACACACCTTCCAAAGAGTTCCACTTTTGTCTCATCGGTCCACAGAATGTTGTCCCAAAAGTCTTGGGGATCATCAAGATGTGTTGTGGAGAAATTGTGACGAGCTTTGATGTTCTTTTTGCTCAGCAGTGGTTTTCTCCTTGGAACTCTGCCATGCAGGCCATTTTTGCCCAGTCTTTTCCTGATGGTGGAGGCATGAACGCTGACCTTAACTGAGGCAAGTGAGGCCTGCAGTTCCTTGGACGTTGTTGTGGGGTCTTTTGTGACCTCTTGGATGAGTCGTCGCTGCGCTCTTGGGGTAATTTTGGGCGGCCGGCCACTCCTGGGAAGGTTCACCACTGTTCCATGTCTTCGCCATTTGTGGATAATGGCTCTCACTGTGGTTCGCTGGATTCCCAAAGCTTTGGAAATGGCTTTATAACCCTTTCCAGACTGATAGATCTCAATTACTTTCTTTCTCAATTGTTCCTGAATTTCTTTGGGTCTCGGCATGATGTGTAGCTTTTAAGGATCTTCTGGTGGACCTTACTGTGTCAAGCAGCTCCTATTTAAGTGATGCCTTGATTGTGAACAGGTGTGGCAATAATCAGGCCTGGGTGGGGCTAGAGAAATTGAACTCAGGTGTGGACAACCACAGTTATAGTATGTTTTAACAAGGGGGGCAATCACTTTTTCACACAGGGCCATGATGGTTTGGATTTTTTTTCACCTTTAATAATAAACACCTTCATTTAAAAATTGCATTTTGTGTTTACTTGTGTTGTCCTTGACTATTGTTTAAATTGGTTTGATGTTCCGAAACACTTAAGTGTGACAAACATGCAAAGGAACAGGAAATGAGGAAGGGGGCAAACACTTTTTCACACCACTGTATATATATATATATATTTCTATATGTGTGTATATATCCTTTCTCCAGAACAAACATTTCCCCACTGGGAACAACAGATCCCCTGCAACAGTAGATCCCTCCAGAAACAATCGACTTCCCCAGCAACACTGCAACCCCCGCTACAATAGATCCCCAGCAGCCAGCATCAATAGACCCTCCCCCTCAACAGTGGATCCCCCCAACAACATAAGAACCCCAAAACAAAAGATCCCACATTGGCAACAATAGATACCCTGCAATGGTAGATCTCCCCAGCAACAATCGACTCCCCCAACAACAGTACAACCCCCAGCTACAATATATCCCTAGCAGTTAGCATCAATAGACTCTCCAGCATACCCCAGGCCCCTTCACTTTTTCTCTGTCTGTTCTATTTCTTTCTGTGAAAAAAACAACCCATAAAATAAGGAGGCTAGAGGCAAAGGTCATCAAGCTTTTTGGGTTTGCTAGAAGAAGAGCTTTAACGCACACTCATATAGTAAAGAACAAATTCCTCAGAAAAGTGGGACTTTAAACGGATAACAGACAGAAGGTACCGCATTTATCGGTGTATAACACGCAAAGGTGTATAACACGCACATTCATTTTAAGAGGGAAGTTTCAGAAAAAAAAAATAAAAAATGTATTGGCGTATAACACGCACGCGCTATTTGCACCCGATTTTCGTGGTGAAAAGGTGAGTGTTATACGCCAATAAATACAGTATTTGGAAAAAGTATTAGATTTTTATTACATAAATAAACAACTCATGGTGAAACACATAATACAAAACATTGAATAAAACCAGAACATATAAATGAAAGCCTAGGATTCCAACTAAGAACCAAAGTCCAGAAGCTGTCACAACGACAGACCATCCGTATCACGCACTCATAGGATTGCCCAAAATAATCATTCATATTCATATGAATATCAATACAATTTTTTATTTTGTATTCCAGGAAACTTATGTTTAAAAAAATACATTGTCTGTCCACCTCATTCTCGTTTTCTGGTTTTCTAGGACTTCAAAACGTTGAGTCACCGACCAACAAGCATGCAGCCGGTGAAGTCACAACTTTCTTGTAACACAGGTTTCTGTTGACCACATCTTGAACTAGGTACGTTGAAGCTGGATAGGAGTCATGCTGTCAGATACGTTTATTGGGACTTTTCTGCACCAATCTTATGATGACCCTTTTCACCTCTTGGTTCCTTAAGCTGTAGATAAGAGGGTTCAGCATTGGTGTGACCACCGCATAGAAGACAGAAGCCACTTTGTCTTGTTTCTCCTGGCCAGTGGAGGATGGATGAAGATAAGTACAGAAAACTGTTACATAGAAGATGGTAGCACACATCAGATGTGAGGAGCAGGTGCTAAACGCTTTCTTCCTGCCAGCCGCAGACTTTATCCGTAAGATGGAAGATATAATGAGGGTGTAAGAAACCAGAATAGTTGTAAGAGAACTTAAGGTAAAAAAACACACAAAGAATAGGGTAATGTAGGTGCAGTTTTGGGGTTCAGAACAGGACAACCTGACCAGTGGAGAGATATCACAGTAAAAATGGTCTACAAGGTTTGATTGACAGTATTCGAGACTGAAGAGGCAACCGGTCTGTGCTGATGAGTGCCCAAAGCCAACAGAAACAGTAAGAAGGACAAGACCAAGACATTTCTTCATTGTCATTATTAGGATGTAGTGTAAAGGGTAGCAGATAGCAACATATCGGTCATACGCCATGATTGAAAGGACGAAGACTTCTATACTAGCCAGAGCAACATAAAAGTAGAATTGAAGGGCGCAACCAATGAATGAGATGGATTTCTTGTCAGACAGGAGATCAAAAAACATTTTGGGAGTTACAACTGAGGAGTAGAAGAGGTCCACCACAGAGAGATAGCTCAAGAAGTAGTACATCGGGGTGTGAAGGCTGGGCGAAATTTGTACAACTGCCGCCATTCCAATGTTTCCGCATATAGTAATCATGTAGACAAGCAAAAAAAAGATGAAGAGGTACGGGGAAAATTCTCTGTTATCAGTTAGACCAGAAAGTTCAAACACCATCACTTGTGTCTTGTTGGCGTTGTTCATAGGCTTTTTGCTCTGCGGACGACTGAAATAAACATATTAGTTGTGATCTACTGACAAGTTACACAAACTGGAAATGTTTGTCTTACAGGACATCTAGTCAAGGGCATAGCTACAGATCATGGGACCCTTTACCAAAATTTTGGTTAGGCCCCCTCAGCAAACTCCTTACTGTTTTTAATCCTTAGTATGTCTAAGTCCAGGAAAGGGAGCAGAAGAGCTGTCAAAAAAGTCAGTACATTACTTTGTACCATTGAGATTTCACAGCCTGGGGACTGTTTTAGGTATACAGGGTAATTTCATGGCTGGCCAGGATAACCAGAAGCTCTAAGGGCGAGAAATCTGCAATGCTAAGGCAACCAAACAAATTCCTTGGCCTGAAAAAGGTATGTGGCTAGCAACAACTGTTCTGAAGCCTCCTTTTCTACATCTGACGTCAGCTTGGGAGTATAGGGTCAGTGTCAAGAATATGAATGTGCTTAGTGTTCAGTCCAAACATCAGTTTGGACCAGACACTGGCTGTTATGACATTCGTTTAGGGGTTTGGCTTTGACTAGTGTGACAGCTTACCACTGTCAATGGTTGCTAAGGAAGCAGCATCCGCTGTGTTCTTACCTACCACTGATGTCAACCGGCCAATTCACTTACATGGCTGGGAATCCCTGGCCACTTAAGCAAATGAGTGGGGAAAGAAGCCTTACAGCATCGCCTAAATATGGCAACATGGCCATATTTGGGCAATGATGTCCTCACTATTCTAGCTGTCAATAGTTGTAAAAGCACAGGCTACTTGCACCTGTTACTTCCTTACAAACCATTGTCGTCACCTGACTCTTTCTCTGACATGGCTCAGAATCCCTGGACACATAAGCAAATTGGCAGGGAATGGGGTCTTACATCATTGCTTAAAGTGGTTGTAAACCCTTACAACCAACTTTGACCTACAGGTAAGCCTAGATTAAGGCTTACCTGTAGGTCCAAGAAATATCTCCTAAGCCTACACGATTTAGGAGATATTTGCTGAAAGACAGGCACCGCTGTCTACGGCGCATGCGCTGTAGACAGCGGCGAGCAGGCGCACTGAGCGCGGCACACGTCAACGGCGATATGCCGCGTGTGGCGGCTCCCGTGCACATGCGCGGGAGTGACGTCATCGCGGCTTCGCCGAATGACAGCGGCGGAGCATCGAGACCCACCGAGAAGACGGATGCTCCGGACTACAGGGGACAGCGGTGACTTCGCTGGCTCCTCTGTCAGGTAAGTGACACATAATGGACTACTATGCGATGCATAGTAGTCCATTATGCTTTACCTTTGCAGGGAATGAAAGAGGAAGGGTTTACTTCCTCTTTAAATATGTGCACATACAATGTCCCCATTCGGACAGGCGGGGGGGGGGGGGATCCCTCATCCCTCATCAACCTTGTTTGTTTGGATGGAGGAATCTTGAAAGTTTTTCGCGTACGGCCAGCATTAGGCTACAGCTATAGCAGAGACTCTACCAATCGATAAATGGCCATATCAATGGCTGACAGGCCACCAAATGCTGCCATTCCTAAAAAGTATGGGTATGCATGCCCTTCCACTGTCCGCCCTCCACTGTCATTTGTCTTCTATATTAAAGACTTCATTGTCTTCTTAGTTCCCACAATGCCTCCTTTGCTCCCCCATGCCTCCCCGTTCCTTCAAAGCTTCATCCAGTCCTCTGTTGTATAAAAGGTAGCATAAACACAACAGTTTTTATTTTTCTGAGCCCCTGTAAAATTTGTTAGTGCTCCCTGCAAAGGAGGCGGAAATATTTGAAACATGTTCTATTTCTAGGTCCGTCAGAATTTTAGAAAGAAAAAGTCAGATGAAGCCCACACACGATCGGAATGTCGGACAGAATGATTCCGTCTGACCATTTCTGCCAGAAAGTCCGGTCATGTGTACAGGGCATAACACTTACCTACACCAAAAATGAGATATGTGATGCTTCAGGGGGTCAGTCCATGGCATAGGAATTGGGGGAACTCAAAAGAAGTAAAGAATTCTCGCAATAAAAGTCATCTTAATTGCACATATTCTTCCAACCAGAGAACCACTGGGAAAATTCCACCTCCCCAAATCATCAATGCATACAATGAGGGAAACCATTTTTTACCATAAAGCGTACCTAAACCCAAGAACAAACATTTTCAATAACTGGAGAAAGCTCAAAATACAGTGCCTTTAAAAAGTATTCATACCCCTTGAAATTTCCCACATTTTGTCATGTTACAACCAAAAACACAAATGTATTTTATTGGGATTTTATGTGATAGACCAACACAAAGTGGCACATAATTGTGAAGGTGAAGGACAATGATAAATGGTTTTAAAAAAAAATTCCAAAAAAATATCTGAAAAGTGTGGCATGCATTTGTATTCAGCCCCCTTTAATCTAACCCTAACTAAAATCTAGTAGAACCAATTGCCTTCACTAAGTCACATAATAAGTAAATAGAGTCCACCTGTGTGTAATTTAATCTCAGTATAAATACAGCTGTTCTGTGAAGCCCTTAGCCCTTTTACACATGGTCAGAGATTCTGACAACCAAATCCGTCGGATTTTGTCCGTCGGATTTTGTTCGAAACTGTTGCATACACACGGTCGGACAAAGTTGTCGGAAAATCCGACGCGATGACGTTATTTCATTACGACGGGACTACGTTCACGCTAGTAGCCAATAGCTTTGGTGTAGGAATTTGATCTGAGCATGCGTGGCACTTTGTCCGATCGGAATTCTCTACACATGATCGGAGTATGTCCAATCGGAGCATTTTGTCGGAAAATTTTACCAACAAGTTGGATAACTTGGTCCGTCGGATACTCCAACGGAAACAGTCCGATGGAGACCACACACAGTCGAAATATCCGACAAAACAGTCCGATCGGACACATACCGTCGGAATCTCCGATCGTGTGTACAAGGGCTTAGAGGTTTGTTAGAGAACCTTAGTGAACAAACAGCATTTTGAAGGCCAAGGAACACACCAGGCAGTTTAGGGATAAAGTTGTGGAGAAATTTAAACCAGGGCTAGGTTATAAAAAGATATCACAAGATTTGAACATCTCACAGAGCACTATTCAAGCCATCATCCAAAAATGGGAAGAGTATGGCACAACTGCAAACCTACCAAGACATGGCCGTCCACCCAAATTGACAGGCCGGGCAAGGAGAACATTAATCAGAGAAGCAGCCAAGAGGCCTATGGTACCTCTGGAGGAGCTGCAGAGATCCACAGCTCAGGTGGGAGAATCTGTCTACAGGACAACTATTAGTTGTGCACTCCATAAATCTGGTGTAGCGCCCTGGTGTTTAGTCAGGGAGCTCCTCGCCACATTCCTTGTCAGAAGTACCTACTGTTAATTATTAGGGAACCATTGACTTCTCCGTAAGTTTGGCCTGGTTGTACTTTCCTCTTCTACCACCAGATGGCTGGCACTTAGAGGTATAAGATTGAGAAGGACAACTCATGGTCAGGTTATGGGTATATGGGGTATCTCAGCCAATGGGCAGGGATTTTGTTGAATCCCTTGGCCTGCTGGAAAGCCTATATATACGGGTAAGGTCAGGTGATTCAGGTTCTGGTGTGCCACCCAGACCGCTGTCTGGGTGGATGGGTGTCGTCTGCCCCGGGCTGCTAGGACAGAGATTGGTCTTATCCCAGGGGCATCAGGCTGCCAGGCTGTGTGAGGGCCTATCCAGAGTAAGAGGGCAGCGCACAGTTGGGACTGCAGCTTGCAGTTCAACCAAAAGTGACAGTTCTGCTGGCCGGAGAACCTGACTTAATCGGAGGTAGAAGGAAAGCTGTCTCTACTAAGGGACCAACCTTTACCAGGGACAACAGTGAGTAACTGAAGCAAGTCCTGGAGCAGTATTCTCACCGAACAGGCACGGTGGAGAATCTGGAAACTTCAGGCGGTGATCAAGTGAGGGACCCAACCAGAGGAGGTGACACTTGCAGAGCAGCCTTGTGTGCCAAGCTAGGGACCGAGCTGGTCAGTAGGGGTGAAGCTTGATGGTATCAGAAGTGCCAAGATAGGGACCCAGCAGGGAAGCGTGGGTGATGATTGAGACAAATACCACCGCAAAAAGGCCTTGAGGAGGTCACAGGATTCAGAGTCAGTGAATCAGAGGGTCTAGTGAGAGACCGGGAGCTCAAGGGGCTGAAGAACTACAAGGAGAAGTTGTAATACAGCTGAGAGAACTGTTATGCCCCATACACATGATCAGAAATTCCATCAGAAAAAACTTGGATGGTTTTTCTGATGGAAATCCACTCTAGCTTGCCTTGCATACACAGTCACACAAAAGTTCTCTGAACTTTCGACTGTCAAGAACGCGGTGATGTACAACACTACGACGAGCCGAGAAAATTAAGTTCAATGCTTCCGAGCATGCGTCTAATTGTTTCCGAGCATGCATGATTTTTTGCGTGTCCGACTTGCATACAGACAAAAGCATTTTCAGATAGGAACTTTTTCCGACCATAAAATAGAGAACCTGCTTTCAATCTTTTGCTGGCTGGAATTCTGCCAGCAAAAGTCCGATGGAGCATACACACGGTTGGAATTTCTGATCAAAAGCTCACATCCAACTTTTGCTGGCAGAATTTCTGATTGTGTGTATGGGGCATTACTTTGAGTTAGGAACTGTTTAAGTACTGTTACCATAGGAGACAGCAATCCTGCAAGTGGCAAACTGCTGGGGCCTTTCCCTGTATGGCTGTCCTCCTGTTGAAGTCTTGGAATCTGCCATTTGAAATTGCAACTACCTAAGGGTGTCCTGGCCCTAAACCTCTTTCCCTTGGAAAATATAAATAGGACTGTCAAAGAAATAAAACCTCTTTTACATTCAAGAAGTGTCTGGCGCCCACTGACTTTTACCACCTTTGCACCCACTATGTCTCACCACCCATCATATATTAAAGATTGTCAGCTATCTTTGGCCTTGAAGGTTCTCATTAGACTGTTAGAGGTCAGAGATTCACTGGTCTTTATGGAAGATTGACAAGAAGAAATTCATTGTTGAAAGAAAGCCATAAGTCCAGGTTGTAGTTTGCAAGAAGCCATATGGGGAAAACAGCAAACATGTGGAAGAAGGTGCCCTGGTCAGATGAGACCAAGATTGAACTTTTTGGCCTAAAAGCAAAACGCTATGTGTGGTGGAAAACTAACACTGCACATCGCCCTGAACACACCATCCCCACCGTGAAACATGGTGGTGGCAGCATCATGTTGTGGGGATGCTTTTCTTCAGCAGGGACAGGGAAACTGGTCAGTGTTGATGGGAAGATGGAGGGAGCCAAATACGGGGCAATCTTAAGCCCCATACACACTATCAGATTGTCTGCTGATTTTTTCCATCAGATTTACCAAAACCATATAATATGAGGTCAAACCTTAGGGGTTTCAATGTGTATGCAATCAGGCAGGCCCTTGTACTACATGGTTTTGGTAAACCTGAAGGAAAAAATCAGCAGACAATCTGATAGTGTGTATGGGGCTTTAGAAGAAAACCTGTTAGGCCGCGTACACACGGGCGGACTGTTCGCCCAACTTTGTCCGCTGAACAGTGTTTGGGCGGACAGTCCGCTCGTGTGTGGGCTTTCAGCGGACAGTTTCAGCGGACAGTTGGACGGACAAGGTTTTTCGGAAATTCCGAAAAACTGTCCGCTGAAACCTTGTTTCAGCGAACAGCCCGCTCGTGTGTAGGCTTGTTCGTCAAACAAAGTTGCGCGCATGCTCAGAAAGGATTTTCACGCCGAAAGCTATAATGCAGTGTATAGGACGTCGTATTTTTCGTCCCGTCGTACGTGCTGTTCACGTCATCGCGTACGGTTTCAGCAAACTGTTCGTTCGTCGTGTGTGGGCATGTCCGTCCATGCTAATTTTGAGCGGACTGTTTGCTGAAACTGTTGGACGGACAAAGTTGGGCGAACAGTCCGCGCGTGTGTACGCGGCCTTAGAGTCTGCAAAAGACTTGAGACTGGAGCAAAGGTTAAACTTCCAGCAGGACAACAACCGTAAACATACAGCCAGAGCTACAATGGAATGGTTTAGATCAAAGCATATTCATGTGTTAGAATGGCCCAGTCAAAGTTCAGACCTAAATCCAATTGAAAATCTGTGGCAAGACTTGAAAATTGCTGTTCACAGACGCTCTCCATCCAATCTGACAGAGCTTGAGCTATTTTGCAACTAAGAATGGGCAAAAATGTCCCTCTCTAGATGTGAAAAGCTGGTAGAGACATCCCCAAAAAGACTTGCGGCTGTAATTGCAGTGAAAGGCGGTTCTACAAAGTATTGACTCCGAGGGAGGCCATATAAATGCACTGCACACTTTTCAGATATTAATTTGTAAAAAACTTTGAAACCATTTAGCATTTTCCTTCCACTTCACAATTATGTGCCACTTTGTGTTGGTCTATCAAATAAAATCCCAATAAAAAACATTTACGTTTTGGGTTGTAACATGTCAAAATTTGGAAACTTTCAAGGGGTATGAATACTTTTTCAAGGCACTGTATATACATTGAGATCTGTTAGTGGTAATATAAATTTTGTTGGCAACCTTGACTCCTTTTATATCAGTGGTTCTTCAAATATAAAGTACCAAGCATTCCATTAAAAACGGTAAAGGTGATGGCAAGAACGGACAACCTTGCCTTGTTCCCTGCTGAATAGTTCTGGGGGGCTGGCTGAGAACTGAGTAATTTCAAATATGCTAGAGGACTTGTAGGGCGTGGATGAAACTTCCTGATATGTCAAAGGTTTACTGACATGGAAGACCAAGAGACATTGTTGAAGGCCTTTTCTACTTTTAGTGCAAGAATAGATAAGGGTTTCTAAGCCCTTGTACACATGGTCGGAAATTTGACGGAAAATGTCCAATCAGACCGTGTTGTCAGATAATCCAACCGTGTGTGGGCTCCATCGGACTTTTTCCGTCGGAATGTCCGACCAACAAAGTTTGAGAGCTGGATATAACATTTTCCGACAACATGATCCGATTGGACTTTTTCCAATCGTTTGTAGGGAATTCCAATCGGACAAAGTGCCACGCATGCTGAGATCAAATTACAAGACCAAAGCTATTGGCTACTAGCCTGAACGTAGTCCAGTCGTAACAAACAAACGTCATCACGTTCCGAACGATCGGATTTTCCGGCATCTTTGTCCGACCGTGTGTATGCAACACCACTTTCACACAAAATCCGTCTGAAAAAATTTGACGAATTTTGTGGTCGGAATGTCTGACCGTGTGTACAAGGGCTAAGAGTTGAGTGATGGGTTGGATTAAATATGTCAAAAGCAGACAGAGTCAAAGTCAAAGCAGACAGAGTCCAATAGGCCTGTGTGGTTCCAAACCACCTTCCAATGGGCTATCCCTCCACTCATAAAGTCAATCACTCCATGGCAGGTTCCAAGTAGGAATTTATGGCGGTTACCAGTCAGCATTCCATTTAGTTATGTAGGAAAATATCAAAACATGACCACATAGTGTAAAACTGCCAAATAATATTAAAATAAGAAGTACTAAAAACAAAACAAAAAAAGATTAACAGCGCTTATCAAAAACATTCGTTCTGGGAACCATGTAAACCAACATGCAAAGTCAGAGTACACAATGACATCACAAGCACAGGCTCCACCCAATGCATCATAAATGACGAAACGTGTCAGTTGGAGCCTGTGCTCCATATATCCTCATATGAACCAAATAGAGCCTTCTTTTTGTTGTATTTAGTGAACCACAGATTTTTTTTTTTGCTTTACAAACTTCCCCTACTCCCTTCTATAAAATGTTTCAAATAACCTTTCTTTATAATTTTAGGCCAAATGTATTCTACTACCCCAAAAAAATCAGAGCATATTATTTCATCTGTGTTAAAGTCAACAAACTATCAAATATACTGCATATTTTAAATTTATCACCTCTGATGGGATAATTGCCTATTGCATGACTTGAGGCCCTAAAATGCAAGGACATTGCAAAGACCCCGACAATGACTCTCCGTTTCCCCTCACAGCCAATCAGTTTACAAAAAAAAAAAAAGTATCACAGACAGCATTCAAATGTGTTGCTACAAATGCACTAATTTGTCTACAATAAAATAATATATGCAATCATTTGCTTGATGCCTTCCTACATAAACTTATGGGGAATGTAAGCAATAAGTAAATAATGCATTCATTCATACAGATCTTTATATCCGTATAAAGAAGGGTGCAGAAAAAGGGCAAAACCAACAGATGGAGAGTCCTTCCAAAGGATGGACAGTTAGGAGCTGAACAATGCAAAAACAAGATGGCACCTCTCAAATATTTAACATCAATAGTTGTGCCTAATGAGAAATTATATTCTCTGTGTTTTTAGTAATGGTTTTGTTTAATGTGTGATACCCTTTGAAATCATTTAGCAATTCTTTTTAATCCAGCAAAACCCATAAATAAGACTATAAAGGTATAGATCTGTAGATGAATAAAAATTTTTTTTTACAAAATATTCAATAATGTATTTAATATGAATTAAAACCATTTAAAAAAGATGTAATTTCCAATTTTGGAGAATAGTAATAGAGGAGATCCATGTATACTACTTTTGAAGCTGAGCTATTATATTTAAAACTATGTGCTGTGACATCAACATCGAGAGTCTTACAAAGCAGAGCACCCTTATTCCACATTATAAGTTGATGATGATGATGTCAGTTTGCAAGTTTCTAACATTTACTAAATTCAGCATTTTCAGGATCTAATGGGAACCAATGCCCATTGACCGCCTCTCCTATGTTGGTCACTGAGCACCAGCATCCCTAAGATCCTGAGGTCCATCTATAGCAGCCTTTCTCAACCTTTTTAACATGGAGGAACCCTTGAAATGGGGGTGTTATTATTATTAATATTATTATTAGGCAATATTCCTCCCACTGACACCAATGATGGACACTATTCCTCCCACTGACACCAATGATGGACACTATTCTTCCCACTAGCACCAATGATGGACACTATTTCTCCCACTGACACCAATGATGGACACTATTTTTCCCACTGGTACCAACAATGATGGACACTTTTCTTCCCACTGACACCAATCACCAATGATGGACACTATTCTTCCCACTGACACCAATCACCAATGATGGACACTATTCTTCCCACTGACACCAATCACCAATGATGGACACTATTCCTTTCACTGATACCAATGATGGGGCACTATTCCTCCCATTGACGTCAACAACGAAGCACTGTTCCTCCTACTGACACCAATGATTGATCACTATTCCTCTGACTGTTATAAATGATGAGGCATTATTCTTTCCATTGACGTAAATGATGGGGCATTATTCCTCTCACTGACACCAATGATGAGATACTATTGCTCTCACTGCTACTAATGATGGACACTATTTCTTCCCACTGACACCATTGATGAGGCACTATTCCTTCCACTGACATCATTGATAAGGCACTATTTCACCCACTGACACCTAGGATGGGGCACCAATCCTTCCACAGATAACAATAATGTGCCACTATTCATCACCTTCAATACCAATATGCCACCCCCTGATACCAATGACGGGGCAATATTCCTCCCATTGACACCAATAATGAGCTGCGATTCCTCCCAATGACTCCAATGTTGGGGCACTATTCCTCCTACTGACCCCAGTGATGGGGCATCATTCCTCCTATTGACACCAAGGATAGGGCACTATTCCTCCCACTGATGCCAGTAAAGGGACCTATTCCACCCACTGACACCAATGAAGGGAACTATTCCTTCTAATGATACTGATAGGACACTATACCTCCCACTAATACCAGTTATGGGGCACTATTCCCCCTCCTCCTGACCGCAGGCACTATGTAAATTTTTTTACTCTCACTGACCACCAAGTCTGAGAAATTGCCTACTGCCACCGATGCTTGGACATTTTCTATCCCCACTGGCCACAGTCAGTTTAGTCCCCCTAAAGTCTGAAGAACAGTAGACTGGCCTTTTGTTTAGAAAGTTTGGAGACCCCTGATTTAGAGGAATGTTCTTCACTTTTGTGGGCATTGGGAAGATTCCCTCCCTTACAGATAGCTAAAAAGATAATTGTTGATAGTAGTTACCTATCTGAGAGGCAGAGGTTGCTCATTGCTCAAGGAATCCCTGGCAACCTCAGGAGGAACCCTAGTTGATCTGTAAAGTGACTTTTACCAGGTTGGGATTCACCCATTTGGAGGTAATAGTTGGCTGTTCCTTGGGATATTTGGTAATGAAGCTCCGATTTAAAATAGACGAGTATGTTATATATCAGTATTTTCCTATGAAGAAGTGGATGGCGATCCAGTAAAACATTAGCAAATCATAAAATGACATTATTTCGTTATCAATCTCATTCACAACAAATGCTTTGATGTTTAATAGTAAAGCACATGTTTAGTATATATTATCTCAGCTTTAAAATGAGTATATATGAATGCCCTCCATTACATTCATCTACCATGAGGAATCGGGGTGGGGGTTCTGTTTTGGTCTCTTACCTGATATCATTGACATGTAGGATCTATGTATCTTCCGATTTCTGTCCACATGGAGCTGTTTATATAATATATCCAATTATCCGAGAAAATACTTGCCTTCTTCTCCAGGGACCGTCATTATTATTAATCACAAAGAAACCAATTTCTACATACGTCCCTTGGTATCATTATGTCATGGGTAATGTTACAATGTATGCAAGCCCCAGCTCTGAACTTATTTGCTCCCTTTGGGTCTGTTAAATATAACATAGAAAGCTCTGTGTTATATCTGTTCCAGAAGTGTAAAAAAGAGCCATTGATCCTGCCAGAAATCTTGCCAGCTGATAACTTCCTGTGCTCTCCCTACCTGTGCTGGCTTTTATCAATTCCTGCAGTTTCTGTGGATTACAAAACACTCTCCCCATGTTATGGATATAACAAAAGAGCTGATGTTCTGTAGTCCTGTCCTAGGGTGACAATGCTGCTCCTCCATAGATACAGTACGGTGATTGAGTGTTGTCACCCTAGGAGAGGAAGCGTGTTACTGGCATAATCAAAAAGGAAAGAAAAGCCTAAAAAAACGAATGCCACCACCAAATCCAAGAATGAGCAATCTGTAATATAATATGTAGCTCCAGTACTCCTGACGAGTATGCGCTATGTCTGTAAATTTAGTTTTTTCCCGAGACTGTAGTTGAGTCTTGGGGTTAGTTGTGTAAAATTGTGTTTTGGTATCATTTTGGCTGGGCTGTACTAATGTTCTGCCTGGCCATAGGTGGGGTTTGCACCTTTGACAGGCATTAGAACGCAATCTGGTTGAACGCATTGGGTACCAATCTCTCTCTCAGAGCCAATCAGTGGGCGCATTTGTTTCGCTGTGTATTCCGGGAGAGGGTACTTAAGGTGCTGAAGTCACGTGGTTCTGGGTTCCGGTCCAGAAGTTGTTGCTGACTCCGTGGTCCTGGTCCTCCTGACCAGCCCCCAGGGGCCCTCATGGCCTGGGGTGCGGATCCATCCGTTTGTGAGTCTCGGAACTGGTTAGTCCGAAGCACAGTAACTGGAAGGAGGATTCTAAGGTGTTCCGGTGCCATCTAGGGTTTGGAGAGTCCCAGCAACTCTACATGCAACCAGGGGAGGACTCTTCAGTAAGAGGGCCACGCATGAGGCTGGCTGCTCGGTAAGAGCCTGGAAGCTGAGCTTTTATGGACACTAACTGAATCCGCATTTCTTATAATATCGCCGGACCGGCTGCAAGATACTGGTACTGTAAGAGAGTTCCTACCTCTATCCTTCCGTTTGCAACTAAGTTCCTGTAAGCATCTAAAGTTTTACAACCAAGTCTGTGGCAGAGACTTTGATAAGCTAAAATCACTTGTTGGCTGCTAGTATACACAAACAAGGATCTATCCAACCCAGTGGCGGAACTACCGCCATAGCAGCACATGCGGGCGCTATGGGGCCCGCAGTCAAATGGGGCCCGGTGAAGATAGGTGCTATGGCTCCGTGGGAGATAGCGGGCGGCTCCGCGGGTGGCCCGCGGGCAGTACGCGGCTCCGCGGGTGGTCCGCGGCTCCGCGGGTGGTCCGCGGGCGGCTCCGCGGGTGAGAGCTGGCGGTCCGCGGGCGGCCCGTGGGTAGTCCGCGGCTCCGCGGGTAGTCCGCGGGTGGACCGCGGGCGGCTCCGCGGGTGAGAGCGGGCAGTCCGCGGGTCCGCGGGGGGCTCCGCGGGTGATAGTGGGAGGCAGATGAGAGTGGCCGGTCTGCTGGTGAGAGAGTGGGCGTGAGCGGGCTGGCCAATCAGGGAGCTGACGGGTGAGGGAGCATAGAGATGACATCATCTCTCGCCGCCCTCTCATCCCTGCAGTGCAGTTCCCCCCTCACTGTGCAGGCAGCCAGGAAGCAGAGAGATGACATTATCTCTCTGCTGCCTGACTGATAATCTGCTGGCTGACTCTGTGACACAGCAGGAAAGTGGCAGAGCAAGTGACAATCCATAATGTGGGGCAGGCGACGTGGCAAGTGACAACCCAGGACGTGGCAAGTGACAATCCGTAACGTGTGGCAGGTGACGTGGCAAGTGAAAATCCATGACGTGGCAAATGACAATCCATAATGTGTGGCAGGCAACGTGGCAAGTGACAACCAGAGACGTGGCAAGTGACAATCCGTAACGTGTGGCAGGTGACATGGCAAGTGACAACCTGGATGTGGCAAGTGACAATCCGTAACATGTGGCAGGTGACGTGGCAAGTGAAAATCCGTGACGTGACAAGTGACAATCCGTAATGTGTGGCAGGTGACGTGGCAAGTGACAACCCGGGACGTGCAAGTGACAATCCATAATGTGTGGCAAGTGACAATCTAGGATGTGGTAAGTGACAATCTGTAATGTGTGGCAATCTAGGACGTGGCAAGTGACAATCCGTAATGTGTGGCAGGTGACGTGGCAAGTGACAACCTGGATGTGGCAAGTGACAATCCGTAACATGTGGCAGGTGACGTGGCAAGTGACAACCTGGATGTGGCAAGTGACAATCCGTAACATGTGGCAGGTGACGTGGCAAGTGAAAATCCGTGATGTGACAAGTGACAATCCGTAATGTGTGGCAGGTGACGTGGCAAGTGACAATCCGTAATGTGTGGCAGGTGACGTGGCAAGTGACAACCCGAGACGTGGCAAGTGACAATCCGTAATGTGTGGCAGGTAATGTGGCAAGTGACAATCCGGGACTTGGCAAGTGGACAATCCGCAACATGTGGCAGGTGACATTCTGCAACGTGTGACAAGTGACAATCTGCATCTGGTGGCAGGCGACGTGGCAAGTGGACAATCTGCAATGTGTAGCAGGTGATGTGACAATCCTTAATGTGTGGCAAGTGACAATCCAGGACGTGGCAAGTTACAATCCATAATGTGTGGCAAGTGACGTGGCAAGTGACAATCCAGGACGTGGCATGTGACAATCCATAATGTGTGGCAAGTGACAATCCATAATGTGTGGCAGGTGACTTGGCAAGTGACAATCCGCAACATGTGGTAGGTGACATTCCGCAACGTTTGACAAGTTACAATCTGCATCTGGTGGCAGGCGATGATGGCAAGTGACACGCTCAGGGATCCCACTGATTTTGCATTATGGTGAGTTGAACTATTTCATTTTATATAACAGAACAGAAATTGGTTAAAAGGCATGGAGGTCAGCAATGTGTTCCCTTCAGGGGCTGCATAGAGTATACTGCATACTTTGTTGTTCAAAATTAATATAAGCCGTTGCCTGGGTACTGTGCCACATGGGTGTGGTAGTCTGTTGTTTAATGGCATTAGTTCATTTTTTTTGTTGGGGGGGGGCCCCATACAACATTTTGCTATGGGGCCCTGTGATTTCTAGTTACGCCCCTGATCCAACCGTTAAAGAATCCAGTTGCGAGTGGCTATTCCCTGGATTATGTAAAGAGAGACTTTTAGCCCTTGTACACACGATCGGAGATTCCGACGGAATGTGTCCAATCGGAGCGTTTTGTCGGATATTCAGACTGTGTGTGGTCTGCATCGGACTGTTTCCGTCGGAATATCCGTCGGACCAAATTTTCCATCTTGCCGGAAATATTTTCCAACAAAATGCTCCGATCGGACATACTCCGATCATGTGTAGAGAATTCCGATCGGACAAAGTGCCACGCATGCTCAGATCAAATTCCTACATCAAAGCTATTGGCTACTAGCCTGAACGTAGTCCCATCGTAACGAAATAACGTCATCACGTTCTAAAGGATCGGATTTTCCGACAACTTTGTCCGACCGTGTGTATACAACAGTTTCGGAGCAAGATCCGTCGGACAAAATCCGACGGATTTGGTTGTCGGAATCTCCGACCGTGTGTACAAGGGCTTATTAAGGTCAGCAGTTCTAAAGTACCTGAGCTATACTTCATCCTTATGCCCTCTATTCCTAACTGAGAGACTGAGTTTTGTTCAACTGTTTTATGCAAATAAAAACCCTAAAAAGGAATTTAAATGTTGGACTGGGCCATCAACCTCGGGAAGCCCTAGACAAGAACGACGAGTTACGAGCTGGAGGAGGTAATCGGTAAGCCCAGAAAAAAACAGCTGCTCCTTCGGGGGTCAGTGCTACATTAAATTTATGTCCTTGGGTTTAGACACACTTTATTTGGAAAAAGGTCCCTGTCCATTAGCTAATCTAATATACACTATATTGTCAAAAGTATTGTGACGCCTACCTTTACACGCACATGAACTTTAAGGGCATCCCAGTTTTAGTCCGTAAGGTTCAATATTGAGTTGGCCCCCCCTTTTCAGCTATAACACCTTCAACTCTTCTGGGAAGGCTGTCCACAAGGTTCAGGAGTGTATCTATGGGAATGTTTGACCATTCTTCCAGAAGAGCATTTGTGAGATCAGGCACCGATTTTGAACAGCCTGGCTTGCAGTTTCCCCTCAAATTCATCCCAATGGTGTTCTATCAGGTTGAGGTCAGGACTCTGTGCAAGCCAATCAAGTTCCTCCACCCCAAACTCGCTCATCCATGTCTTTATGGACCTTGCTTTGTGCACTGGTGCGCAGTCATGTTGGAACAGGAAGGGACCATTCCTAAACTGTTCCCACAAAGTTGGGAATATGTGTGAGATGAGTGTGCCTACGGTTACATAAAAAAGGGATGCATTCTTCGGGTGACGTCACCATGCGGTCACGCCTCATAGTCATATAAGAAATATCAGACACCGGTGGGAGCCTATTATCAGGTTGGCAGCAGCGGCAATGGCCATCGTGATTGACGTTGGAGATACCACATGCGCCATTATTCATTTTTAATAAAGGACTTGTCAAAAACGGCTTCCTGTTTTTCTTACACTACACAGTTTTTTTTTGGGGTGAATTGGTAGGGGTCCCCACTGCCCAAAAACACTTGCCCCCCATGTTGAAGGCATGTGGCTTGGTATGGTTCAGGAGGGGCGGTGGGGGCTCTCGCTCGTGCTCCACTTTCCTGGCCTGCCAGACTGCATGCTCGGATAAAGAGTCTGGTATGGATTTTTTTTTTGCCATGGAGTTCCCCTCAAGATCTCAAGATCCATACCAGACCCAAGGGGCCTGTTATTGATATTGGCTGGCCCTCACACCGATTTAGTTTTTTCAGTCAATTTTGTTTTGCTAACATTGCCTCTGAGCACATGTCGCATGTCACAAGTCGGATCAGTTAAGATGCTGATCCGACTTGGATGCGACTTCCATTATATTCTATGAGTTGAAATCGCACCCAAGTCTGACCACAGTAGTGCAGCAACCTTTTCAAAAGTCGGACCAGTTAAGAGCTCTCATAGGGAAACATTTATTTTTACATGTCATGCAACTTGTGCTCTCAAAGTCGGAGCGCTTGTCACACCAGTGTGAACTGGGCCTTAGCCCTTGTACACACGGTCGGAGATTCCAACAAAACCATGTCCGTCGGATCTTGTCCGAAACTGTTGCATACACACGGTCGGACAAAGTTGTCGGAAAATCCGATCTTTCAGAATGTGATGACGTAATTTCATTACGATGGGACTACGTTCAGGCTAGTAGCCAATAGCTTTGGTGTAGGAATTTGATCTGAGCATGCGTGGCACTTTGTCCGATCTGAATTCTCTACACATGATCGGAGTATGTGCGATCGGAGCATTTTGTCGGAAAATATTTCCGGCAAGTTGGAAAATTTGGTCCGACGGATATTCCGACAGAAACAGTCCGATGCATACCACACACAGTCGGAATATCCGTCAAAACGCTCCGATCGGACACATTCTGTCGGAATCTCCGATCGTGTGTACAAGGGCTTAGTGTTGGCTGTCCATCCATGAGGTCCTCTGAAGAAAGCAGCAGCTGATTACATCAGAAAGAAGGATTGATGTTCTGCAGCACTAATTCCACTGGTCATGACCAGAAGCGGCGGTGGTAACTGGTATTGCTGGTGCATGTCGATGAGTATATAATGCCGCGTACACACGACCAGACTTATGTCCAACAGACTTTCGAAGGAGTTCTGCCGGAGTTCTGACAGAGTTCTGACGGACTTTCCGAATGAGCGGACTTGGCCACACACAATCACACCAAACTCCGACGGATTCGAACGTGATGACGTACGACTGGACTCGAATAAGGAAGTTCATAGCCAGTAGCCAATAGCTGCCCTAGCGTCGGTTTTAGTCCGTCAGACTAGCACACACACGAGCGGATTTCTGGGTCCGGCAGAGTTCTGGCGGAAAAATTTGAAGCATGTTCCATTTCTAAAGTCTGTCAGACTTTTGCGAATCAAAAGTCCGTTGCAGCCCACACACGATCGAATAGTCTGCCGGAATCATTCCGTCAGACTTTGGATGTTGAAAAGTCCGGTCGTGTGTACGGGGCTTAAGAGTTTCAAAAGGTATTCCTTTAAAAAAAAACTGGAGGGGTGATGGAGGGATGGGATTGGGGTGGTTAAACAGGGGGGATTACATTTTTAAACATTGCTTGGAAATTAACTTTAATGTGCACTCACAAAATGACCTAATATAAGCTGATCCTATTTCTTTAAATATCTATACACCTTTATATTTTATATTCCAGGAAACCTATCCTGTATAAAAATACACTGGCTAAATACATTGACGGTCTAACTCATTCTAGACTGTCTTTCTCTGGCTTCAGTCATTAACCCACAAGCCTAGAGCCAGTGAAGTCAGAAGTCTCTCAACACAGGTTTCCATTGTCCACATCTTAAACTAGGTAGGTACACTTAAGCTGGATAGCAATCACACTGTCATATAGGTTCTTTAGGACTTTTCTTCACCAGTCTTTTGATGACCTTTTTCACTTCTTGGTTCCTTAGGCTGTAGATGAGAGGATTCAACATTGGGGTCACCACCGCGTAGAAGACGGAAGCCACCAAGTCTTGTTTCTTGAGGGCAGCGGAGGATGGATGAAGATAGGTGAAGAAAACTGTAACATAGAAGATGGTAACACACATGAGATGGGAGGAGCACGTGTTGAACGCTTTCCTCCTGCCAGCTGTAGAGTTTATCCGTAATATTGAAGAAATGATGAGGGTGTAGGAGACCAGGATGGTTGTCATTGATGTTAAGGTACAAAAACACACAAAGAAAAGGCTGATGATGGTGCAGGTACGGGTTTCCGAACAGGACAAGTTAACCACTGGAGAGAGATCGCAGAAAAAATGGTCTACAATGTTTGATTGACAGTATTTGAGACTGAAGATGCAACTGGTCTGTGCCGATGACTGCAAAAACCCAATAAAAAGGGTGGGAAGGACAAGACCAAGACATTTCTTCATGGTTATTATCAGGACATAGTGTAGAGGGTGGCAAATGGCAACATATCGGTCATACGCCATGATTGAAAGGACAAAGACCTCCACACTGGCTAGAGCAACATAGAAGTAGAACTGAAGGGCGCAACCAATGAATGAGATGAATTTCTTGTCGGACAGAAGATCGGACAACATTTTGGGGGTAACAACTGAGGAATAGAGTAGGTCTACCACAGAGAGGTAACTCAAGAAGTAGTACATCGGGGTATGAAAGCTGGGTGAAATTTGAACAACAGCAATTATTCCAATATTTCCGCATATGGTTATTATGTAAACAAGCAAAAAGAAGATGAAGAGGAATGGAGCAAATTCTCTGTCATCAGTTAGACCGGAAAGTTCAAAGAGAATTACTTGTGTCTTGTTGGCGTTGTTCATGGGCTTTTTGCCTCTGTGATGATTGAAACAAAAATAATTAATTGTAGGCAGGTGCCAATTTTGTCATATATGCTTTTCATTCAAATTTACTGTGTGACAATGTAACGGGTTAGCTTGCTGTGGTGTTTCTGCCATTTAGCCTGTTGTAGGTTCCATAGTTGGGGTATTTAAGTGTAAAGGGTTCATTCTTAGAGCTCGTCTTGGGAGATTATTAATGCGAAGGGGAGAGACCACAGAGATATGTAGCGTTACACTAAAGAGGGTCACCCATTGGTGGGACACTGAGCAAGACTGCTATTATGTGAAACACTGACAGATGGGAACTATTACAAGCTAAAAGGTATGAGACACCACAGCAGAGCCCTAAAAAATTCTACCCAACTTACAACAAATTTGCCTCTCACATTTATATTATGCATTACCTTGCACCAGAATTGTATCGCTTCAGGGCCTGCCCCCTGAAGATGTCAGCACGACGAAACGCTGCGTCGGGGAGGGCTTGCAGGAAGTGACATCATCCCGATATGTACACTAAAGATGAGGCATTTTTTACTCCCACTGATGCTGGATCATTATCTACTCCCAAAGACCGGCCCCCCTAAAGTATAAAGGACAGTAAACTGGCCCTTTGTTTAGAAAGTTTGGAGACCCTATTCTTGGTCTACGTGATTTACATGGTTATATATTGTAATCCAAGGTGTAATATCTAAGCTTGTAAACAATTTCACTTTTTTCTATCTGTAATAATGGACTGTTTGCCTACCTACAGTATGTTAATCTTCATTGCCATAAGATGTGCAAAATATTCCCTGTAACCCCGAACCTTTCAAAAATCTTAATAAAGAATAAAATTATCTTTTGTGCTAAAATTTTAGGGGTGCCCTAGTTAAGATAAATTGTAGGAAAATGCTTTTTCTTCCATTTTTTTCTATTTCTTCTAATTAAAAACCAAGGAAATCATTTGCTACCAAATTAAATCCCTATCTGTCCTGAAAAAAAAAAATGAGACTATATTACCATAAGTATTGGGACGCCTGCCTTTACACGCACAGGAACTTTAATGACATCCCAGCCTTAGTCTGTAGGGTTCAATATTGAGTTGGCCCACCCTTTGCAGCTATAACAGCTTCAACTCTTCTGAATGAATGAATGAATGAATGAAATACTTGTATAGCGCACAATGCGAACTGAATCGCCTCTAGGCGCTGTGGCGAGCTTTGATCATCTGCTAAAAGAGAAAGGTCTTGAGTTTTTTCCTAAAAGCCAGGTGATTTTCTTCCAGGCGGATGTTGATTGGTAGAGCATTCCATAGCCGAGGCCCTTGGACAGCGAATCTCCGATCACCCTTGGATTTATACCGGGCTTTGGGCACGAGTAGGAGGTTTTTGTTGGCTGATCGAAGACTGCGGTTTGGTGTGTAATGATTTATTTTCTCCATTAGGTATTGCGGAGCTTCTCTATGCACGCATTTGTGGGTGAGGCAAAGGGTCTTGAACGTGATCCGATTTTTTACGGTTAGCCAATGTAAGCTCCTCAGTGAAGGAGAAATGGATTCCCGGGGTTTTTTTCCTGTTATCAGCCTTGCCGCCGTGTTTTGGATCAGTTGTAATCGCGCAAGTTGATATTGTGGTAATCCTATGTAAAGCGAGTTTGCGTAGTCCAGTCGTGAATTAATGATTGTTCCAACTACCACTGCTTTGTCATTCTTTGGGATAAAAGGGATGAGTCTGCGAAGCATGCGCAGCAGATGGTGAGGTCGACTGACTACAGATCCTATTTGCGCATCCATTGACATTTGTGCGTCTAAAATAACCCCGAGACTCTTCGCTTTGGTCTTTGGGGAGATAGTCTGCCCAAAGACGGTTGGTGGAGACCAGGAGGTTTTGGTTGCGGGCTTATGATTTGGGTGTAAGATAAGAAGCTCTGTCTTTGATTGGTTCAGCTGGAGAGAGTTGGTGGTCATCCAGTCCTCTATTGATTTGAGGCAGTTTTCAAGTTGTTGTTGGTGATCTTTTGTTCCATTAATCCGGAAATAAAGTTGCATGTCGTCAGCGTAAGAGTGGAAGCAGAGATCTGAGCATCTGATGATTTGAAGGAGTGGGCGAATGTAAATGTTGAAGAGAACGGGTGACAACGGAGAGCCTTGAGGGACTCCGCAGGTGACTGCCCGAGTTTCGGAGAGGAATTTTCCTAGTTTCACTGTCTGTGACCGATTTCCTAGGAAGGACGCGAACCATTGGAGATCTATGTCTTGGACTCCGGCTACTTCTGTGAGTCGGACGAGTAGAGTATTGTGATCTACTGTATCAAACGCTGCACTTAGGTCTAGCAGTACGAGGAGACACGGCTCTTCGTCATCTGCTGCTTCCAGGGCGTCATCCTAAATCTTGAGGAGAGCTGTTTCTGTTCCATGACCCGGACGGAAGCCTGATTGCAGCGGGTCCAGGTGTTTGTGAGTATCCAGGTGAAGTTGTAGCTGATGTACTACAGCTTTCTCCATGATCTTAGAAATGGTGTTGAGGCTTGTAATCGGCCTACGGTTGTTTGGATCCTGAGGGTCCAGGTTTGGTTTCTTGAGTAGAGGTTTGACGATGCCTTGTTTGAGGATGCTGGGAACAATCCCTTCGTGGAATGATCGGTTTATGAGGTGAAGGCTTCTGGGAAGGCTGTCCACAAAGTTTAGTTAGTGCCCATCATCGGTGCCCATCAATGCCACCTCATCAGTGCCACCTCATTAGTGCCATCTCATCGATGCCCATCAGTGCCTTATTTGCAAAATTTTGTAACTGAAACAAAAAAAACATTTATTTTTCAAAATTTTCGGCCATTGTTTAGCAGAAAATAAAAATCCCAGAGGCAATCAAATACCACCAAAATAAAGCTCTATTTATGGAAACAAAATGATAAAAATTTTGTTTGGTTACAGTGTAGCATGACCGCGCAATTGTCATTCAAATTGTGACAGCGCTGAAAGCTGAAAATTGATCTGGGCAGGAAGGCGTATAAGTGCCCGGTATTGAAGTGGTTAAATATAGGCCCCACATTGGCCCTATGCCAATCCAGTGGTACCATTCCCATCATTAACTTGAGAATGAGAGACACTTGATGGTGAAGTTAACCTGCGGCGAGCTCCCGTGCCAAAAGCTGGGTGTGGCCACACTGTTAACAGTGGGAGGGGCTTAAGGGGATGGTAAAACAAAACCCAGGCTTCCTTGTACCTACAAAATATACTTTGATTGCTGTACCATAAGCAATAATCTCACAGACACATAAACCTCAGCAAAACCATTTAAAAAAGCTTCCATTACATATGAAAATAGACTAAAATGGGCTAACACTTTCTGAGCCGACCTTAAAAAAGAACTTCATTAAAATAGTCAGGGACTGAATAGCAACCAGGAACTGTGGCGACAAGGAACACTTCCACCCCTTCAAATTCCCCTTCTAGTACAAATACCCTTCCTCTCTAAATCCCCCCAGCCCCTTTCCCCCAATCAACCCCGCCCCTCCAATTCTTTCTCCGAGGACATATCCCCCCCCCCAAATCCCAGCACAAATCTTCTCCCCCTTCCATTACAACTACCCCTCCTCACCAAATCCTTCCAACTACCCCCCTTTTAGTACAAATCCTAAAAAGCATTGTGCTTGTGGCATAAGGTAGAGTGGTCGGGAGGCAGTAAAAACACACAGCATTTTTATCACCCCCCCCCCCCCCCCCAAAAAAAGGCCTAAAAATGATCAGCACTGTAAGACACAACAAGTACAAATACTGCACCCATGTCCATGAATGATACAGCCATGGCACCTCATGCACCTGTACTGTACGATCCTCATCATTATAATGATGACAATCAGTGGTCATCATCATTATCATAATGATGATCACAAAGTACAGGTGTTGTGGGCTGGCTCCTGGCTGCATCATTGTGTGCATGGCTGCAGCGTGGTGGCTTACTGCATCACCTGTACCCCTTACCAGCCTGTGCTGCCTGCCTGTACCCTTACCAGCCTGTGCTGCCTGCCTGTACCCCTTATCCGCTGTCTGGATCCCTGTGCCGATCCCTCCACCTCGCTGATGCCTCACAGATTGTCATCACCGCCCGCAGGCTACAGTACTGCCATACACTACCATTAAGGCTCCATGCACATGGGAGCTCAAAAAAGCTTTTTCTGAACGCCAGATTTCTGGCTGAAAACGCTGGTTGAAAAAGGGCTTTTTAACAGCGTTTTGTACTAGCATTTATGAGCGTTTTTTAGCGTTAACGTTTATGGGGCGTTTTTAATTAAAAATACACAGAGGACACAGAGGACACTCCAAAAATCTCACAATCCATTCCCAAACTCCAACAATGCATTGAAAAAATAGAACGCTGAACGTTAATTAACACACGTTTATGAGCGTTTATAATTTTTTTTAGCTTTTTTGGGGGTCAAAAAAATGTCACTTTGAACGTGATTTTATGGCGTTCAGAGAACAGCCCATAAACTCCACCGCTGATAAAAGCTAAAAAACTTCCATGTGTGCATGGGCACATAGGAAAACATAGAGTGGAGTTTATAGGCTGTTAAAAAAAATGCCCAAACTCCAAAAAAACGACTGTTTATGAGCTCCAGTGTGCATGGAGCCTTAAACTTACTTAACAGCGCTGGTGTTTTGTTGTTTTCACTGTGCGGAGGACACAGAAAACATCTGGATGAAGGTGCTCTGGTCAGATGAAACTGAAATTGAACTTTTTGGCCTAAAAACAAAATATTATGTGTGGCAGAAAACGAACACTGCACATCACCCAGAACACACCATCCCCACTGTGAAACATGGTGGTGGCAGCATCATGTTGTAGGGATGCTTTTCTTCAGCAGAGACAGGGAAGCTGGTCAGAGTTGATGGGAAGTTGGATGGGGCCAAATACAGGGCAATCTTAGAAGAAAACCTGTTAGAGTCTGCAAAAGACTTGAGACTGGGGCGGAGGTTCACCTTCCAGCAGGACAATGACCCTAAACACACAGCCAGAGCTACAATGGAATGGTTTAGATCAAAGAGTATTCATGTGTTAGAATAGTATACCTCCCAACCGTCCTGGATTCCGCGGGACCATCCCAGGATATTAAGTAAGTCCCAATGTCCCATGGATCTGGGTTGGAGTCCTGGAGGCCACTGCTCATTCACTCAGAGGAAGTGAGCATTAATGGATGCAATTCATGCTCTCACACTGCCCCCAGTGAACATTCCTGCAAGCCTGCGCTCTCTGCCTCTCCTGCTCGCCCTCCACTTCAATCCTTACTTGCAGTCATTTGTTGCTAGGACCGCCGGAGGGCATGCAGAAATAATAAGAAAAAAAAATAAGTTCTCACATTGCTACTGCTTCCTGGCCCCTACAATGAAATGATGGGGCACAGGGAAATGTAATCGTTTTTAAACTGGACAGGGTCGGAGTCACAGTGCAGCATTACAAACTGCATGCATACTATAACTAAGCATATAGCTGACTGTTATGCCCGGGACCCGTACAGGAGGACCGGAGGTGGGTGCAGGGAGTGGCAGTGGAGAGGCTGACAGAGTCCAGGGAGGTGGCGGCTGTCTGAGCACAGGTAGATCAATAAGGTTTAGTTACAGTTCTTAAACTTCTGAAAGGGTGACTGGGGAGCGAAGAGACGGCCGAGTGTTGCCCCTCTGGAAGGGCATGAAGCAGCAGCTGGAGTCACAGGGGTGGAGCAAGCAGATAGGAGAAATTTCTTCCTAGTGTGTGCCTGCAGAGCACGTGATCAGTTGCTAGGACGCCGGCGGTCCTAGCAACAAATGACTGCAAGTAAGGATTGAAGTGGAGGGCGAGCAGGAGAGGAAGAGAGCGCAGGCTTGCAGGAATGTTCACTGGGGGCAGTGTGAGAGCATGAATTGCATCCATTAATGCTCACTTCCTCTGAGTGAACGAGCAGTGGCCTCCAGGACTCCAACCCAGATCCATGGGACATCGGGACTTACTTAATATCCTGGGATGGTCCCGCGGAATCCAGGACGGTTGGGAGGTGTGCTATTCTAACACATGAATACTCTTTGATCTAAACCATTCCATTGTAGCTCTGGCTGTGTGTTTAGGGTCGTTGCCCTGCTGGAAGGTGAACCTCCGCCCCGTCTCAAGTCTTTTGCAGACTCTAACAGGTTTTCTTCTAAGATTGCCCTGTATTTGGCTCCATCCATCTTCCCATCAACTCTGACCAGCTTCCCTGTCCCTGCTGAAGAAAAGCATCTCCACAACATGATGCTGCCACCACCATGTTTCACAGTGGGGATGGTGTGGTCCAGGTGATGCGCAGTGTTAGTTTTCCGCCACACATAATATTTTGCTGTAAGGCCAAAAAGTTAAATTTCGGTTTAATCTGACCAGAGCACCTTCTTCCAGATGTTTTCTGTGTCCTCCTCTGAACAAAACACCAGCGCTAAATAGTGGAAACCTGAGCTGCGATCCAAAATAATGAGTTTATTGCAAACTGCAAACAAAACTTCTTATGGCTTTCTTTCGACAATGGCTTTCTTCTTGCCACTCTTCCATAAAGGCCAGATATGTGGAGAGCACAGCTAATAGTTGTCCTGTGGACAGATTCTCCTACCTGAGCTGTGGATCTCTGCAGCTCCTCCAGAGTTACCATGGGCCTCTTGGCTGCTTCTCTGATGAATGTTCTCCTTGCCCGGCCTGTCAGTTTAGGTGGGCGGCCATGTCTTGGTAGGTTTGCAGTTGTACCATATTCTTTCCATTTTCCGATGATGGATTGAACAGAGCTCCGTGAGATGTTCAAAGTTTGGGATATTTTTTTATAACCTAACCTATGCTTTATACTTCTCCACAACTTTATCCCTGACCTATCTGGTGTGTTCTTTGGCCTTCAGGACCAAGGTTCTATAAAAAACCTCTGAGGGCTTCACAGATCAGCTTTATTTATACTGAGGTTAAATTACACACAGGTGGACTCTACTAATTAGGTGACTTCTGAAGGCAATTGGTTCCACTAGATTTTAGTTAGGGGTATCAGAGTGAAGGGGGCTGAATACAAATGCACGCCACACTTTTGAAAAAAAATGTGTAAAAAAACTAATTGAAAACCATTTATCATTTTCCGTTTACGTCACAATTATGTGCCACTTTGCGTTAGTTGATCACATAAAATCCCAATAAAATACATTTACGTTTTTGGTTGTAACATGACAAAATGCGGAAATCATCAAGGGGTATGAATACCTTTTCAAGGCCCTGTATTATAACCATGTACAGTACGTGGAGTACAAACATTGAGGCAGCTATTGGTGTGGTTCCACTACTTATAAAGGTTCACTGAACTGCATTTTATATAACGTTTGTACAAAGGGGAACATTCCTGGATATGTGATTTCAGCCATGTTTTGTAATGTGTGTTTTATGTTTAAAAAAATAATATGTTATTTTAACTTTTACTCCTAAGAAACTGGCTGGTGATAATATATTTAAAATTTTCCCTTAATTCTGTGATCCCCACTAATAGCTCATGTGGATCAAAGTCTGACACTATGGGGGTTGATTTACCAAAACTGCAGAGTGCAAAATCTGGCGCAGCTCTTCATAGAAACCAATCAGCTTCCAGATTTATTATTTGTTTTTGTCAAAGCTTAATTGAACAAGCTGAAGTTAGAAGCTGATTGGCTATTGTGACGGAGCGCTTGGCACCCCTTTTGGGTGCTTCAGTCAAGATATAGCTTTCTCCACTCTGGAATCAGGAAACGGGTATTATAGCAGAATATTGCAACCAAGATCTAGACAACATTAGCTTAGGTGCAAACTGGAACTGACTTTATTGTAAATTCACCCAGAACATATACAGTATACCATGCAAAATCAGGTAAGAGCTTGATCACATTATCCTAGACCAGTGATGGTGAACCTTGGCACCCCAGATGTTTCGGAACTACATTTCCCATGATGCACAACTACACCGCAGAGTGTATGAGCATCATGGGAAATGTAGTTCCAAAACATCTGGGGTGTTGAGGTTTGCCACCACTGTCCTAGACAATTAGCACATCTAAATCCGCGTACACACAAGCGGACTTTTCGACAGCAAAGGTCCAACGGAAAGAATCCGTCGGACAATTCAATCGTGTGTGGGCTCCATCGGACCTTTGCTGTCCAAAAATCTGACGGGCTTTAGAAATAGAACACGTTTTAAAAAATTTTCACCGGAACTCCGCCGGACCCAGTTCCTATGGAGAAATCCGCTCGTGTGTACGCTAGTCCGACAGACAAAAACCGACACTAGGGCAGCTATTGGCTACTGGCTATGAACTTCCTTATTCTAGTCCGGTCGTACATCATCACATTCAAATCCGTCGGACTTTGGTGTGATTGTGTGTGGCCAAATCCATTCATTCGGAAAGTCCGTCAGAACTCAGCCGAAAGTCCGCCGGGAAGACCGTTGGACCTAGTCCGTCGAAAAATCCAGTCGTGTGTACGCGGCATTAGGAATAGCCAACATAAACAACAGTACTTAAAGCGGAGCTCCATCCTATTTTCAATGTTTTGCTCAATCAAATGCGTACTCGGCTTCCGGGGGGCATACCGGGATGATGCCCGCACCTGCAGGCACCATCCCAGTACCGTTTTTTCCAGCGGACGATTGGCTATCCAGCCATAACAACCGAAGCGGCTAAAAGCCACTCGGCTGTTATGCCGGAGGAGCGGGAGGGGACGTCCCCCCTCCCGCCGCCTCCCGCCGCTGTTACCGGTGCTCCTGCTCGATAGGGAGCACCGATTCCACATCCGACGCCTCCGGCTGCTGGGACGGAACTGGAATGAAGCCGTAATCAGCTTCTTTCCAGTCTCCTAATAGTAAACACGGAAGCGACGTCATGACGTCACTTCCCATTTACTCGGCTGCCAATGGCGCCGGTTTAAAAAAATATACGGTATTCAGAATCGCAGTTTTCGGCGATCTGAATACATTGAAGTGTAAAGGATCCGATCCCTCCATAAAGAGTACCTGTCACCGCCTATTACTGTCACAAGGGATGTTTACATTCCTTGTGACAGCAATAAAAGTGATCAAATTTTTATTTTTATTTTTAAAAACAATTTAGTCATTTTAAAATAAATAAAAATAAAAAAAAATGTTTAAAGCGCTCGCCGTCCCCGCGAGCTCGCAAAGCAAAGAAAACACATACGGAAGCACTACACCTCCTCTGTAACGCTAACCTGTTAACCGTAAAAAAAATGAAAGCGTTGCCTATTGAGATTTTTAGGTACCGTACTTTGTCATCAATCCACGAGTGCGTGCAATTATAAAGTGTGACCTGTTTGGTATCTATTTACTCGGTGTAACATTATCTTTCACATTATGCAAAAAAATTGGGCTAATTTTACTGTTTCGTTTTTTTTTAATTCATGAAAGTGTCCCTTTTCCCAAAAAGTTGCGTTTAAAACATCGCTGCGCAAATACCGTGTGACACAAAATATTGCAACAATCACCGTTTTATTCTCTAGAGTCTCTGCTAAAAAAAAAAAAAATATATATATATATATATATATATATATATATATATATATATATATATAATGTTTGGGGGTGCCAAGTAATTTTCTAGCAAAAAATATGGATTTTAACTTGTAAACACCAAATGCCAAAAATAGGCTTAGTCATGAAAGGGTTAACTAAATGGATATATTTTTTTTTTCTTCTGTACCTTTTTTTGTAATGTCCTTCTTTGCTTCCTGTCTCTTATCTGCAGATATGGGCGGGTCAACTGCGGCTATTTCGTCATTTCCTTTTCACCTACAATGACTCCTGTCATTATTCCCAGGAGTCATTGCCGATGCCTGCCGCGAGATCTCGCAGGATTTCGATAGAGCCGCGCCGCCGTTGTGAGCTGTTGATGGTGTCCTGTCGAATACTATCCTGTCGGATAGTGCCGTCGGATAGTGCGCATGCGCAGTACGGATGACAAGCAGTTTGAAAAACTATCCGAAGATGAACGGCGCTCTGATTACTGCACATGCGCGAGATCAGGTATACCGGTGGTACATGCTGAACCATTAGACGCACAGTGTCCCAGAAGAGGATGCCTATGGGCTTCACATGCCCACAGGCAAAATGACAACTGTCAGCATACACTTTTATAACTTTGTTTTTGTGGCAAAAACAGACTGCAGAATTCTTTTTAAAATGATCAAGTGAAATGTATCTTTACATATATTAATCATTGTCATGATGCAAAAAAAAAAAAAAAAAAAAAAAAACCTTGGAGACAGTGGAACCCTGCTTTAACCACTTCAGGACCGCCGCATGTAATTATACGTCGGCACAATGGCACGGACAGGCACAAGCACATACCCGTACCCAGCGGGTGGGGGCGTCCGATCTAGTAGAAAAAGGATGCAAATTTTGTTTGGGTACAACATTGCATGAAAAAGGATGCAAATTTTGTTTGGGTACAACATTGCATGACCGCGCAAATACCAGTTAAAGCAGTGCAGTGCCAAATTGTAAAAAGACCTCTGGTCCTTAGGCTGACAATTGGTCCGGGGCTGAAGTGGTTAAAAAAGCCTTGATTGTTCAGGGAGTGCCCAGGATATCCGACAACAAGTCCACAACTCTGGATACACAAAGTACATTACACATCATATCATAAACATAAACACATAAACATCCCACAAAGCTTGGGTAACAAAGTAAAGGGGACACAATGCTAGCCACCTCTCCAAGAGGATTAGCAGGCAGACAGAAACAAACAATAGGTGACTCAACAATGGGAATTCACACCTAGGAGGCACACAATGGGGAAATTCTGCAATGAGAGAAAGACACCTTAGTAAACAGTTTATAGCAGGAGATCCCAGCATCATCAGGTTGTTTTGAGCTGATTATGTTAACATCTGCTTTGAGGCTTGGAGTCTGGAAGGGAGAGGGGATTGAAGCAGTCAATGCTGGTTTGGGTATAGAGACCCCAAATCTTTATCTGGGTCCTCCAGTTCTCAGGGTCTGTGTGTTTTGGTGTTGTTCTCAAAGAATAGATCCGCTCGAAAGCCAGGGTCCATAAGCCCCTGTCACAATTGGGTCTGTCACAGCTACCATGCACAGCTGCAACCAGATTTTGCAATTTCCAGTTTTAGTAAATCATCCCCTATGTGTTACAACAAAGGATGGGTGGTCTACTCCATATCCTATGATTGCAAGAAAAAAATAAAGCATCATTGGTTAAGCACCACTAGTCCATCCATCAAGTTGCTACCCTTCCAGATTGGAGAAGAGCACTCATTGTTTGCTGTATCACATTCAGCTTTCCATTTTATGTAAGACCCCTTTAGTGCATGATTTCTGCAGGTGAGCAGCCTGTACCTTTCAACACGACATTGTCTGGTTTGCGCCCAGATTTTTTTCTTTCTATCTTCAGACCTCCAGTCTTCACTATTGTAAAAAGGGAGGCAAATCTCCTAAATGGGGGTCTAAGAGAAGGTCTGTGACTGGTATAATGGTATTTATTATGAGTGACGTTTTATCTATATTTTAGGGTTTTGAGTTTGCGTTGCATTCATATCTTGTTGGTTTTACATATTTATTACACATGAGAGTATGAGAAATGGAATGGACTTTAAATGTTTAATCCTCTCTGCCTGTATAGAAAAGGCTTAACCTTAATGAAGATAGTAGGGTTCTTTTGGCTTTTCCCCAATGAAGAAGGTCAGATCCTTCAAAGCACATTGGTTAGCAGGGGCGGACTGACCATTCGGCCACCCGGGCACTGCCCGAGGGACCCGAGCCACTAGGGGGCCTCACCAGGGTTGCCAGCCTCAGCAAAACCAGGGACAGTGTGTAAAAATCTGTGTTTTTTTTACATCTGTCTCTGAAATGTCCCTTACAGACATCCTTTTGGTCTAAAAATCCTTAGATTATAGCTGCCCCACCTCATCAGTACCTACTGTGTGTACATGTATGTGTATACTGTGTGATTTTATACTGTGTGGCCCCATAATCTCTGATTGCCTGGGGGCTCCATAATCTCCTATTGCCCGGGGGACCCATGAGTTGTCAGTCCGCCCCTGCTGGTTAGAAAGATAGCTGGAGTCTAACAGTGGCCAATAATCGGATTCATCCTAATTTTCTACATTTTGGTGTTGCCTCTGACAAAATGTCTACCATTGGGCATTGTGTGCCTTTGTATGCTGATTACTACAAGCGTTTCTCAGTAGTTTTTGCCCTTTTCAATAAAGGTATCTGTTTGTAGCAAAGTCCCAGGCTTCCTGTGATCTAATGAGAACCTTCAGGGCCAGGGATAGCTGACACCCTTCTGTATGTAGTGGGTTGTGAGGCATGGTAGGTACAGAGTAGTTAAAGTTATTAGGTGCCGGACACTTGTTGAATGCAAAAGAAAGTTTATTTCTCTTAACAAACTTTTTTGGGGGAGAGCGGGTTAGGGCCAGGACACCCTTAGGTAGTTGCAAGATTAATTGGCAGACTCTGAGACTTCAATAGAAGGACAGCCATGCAGGGAAAGGCATCCAGCAAGACACCTCATCTGCATGTGCAGGAATACTGTCTCCTTTGGCAACAGTCTTTAACAGTTCCTAACATAAATGTAATGCCGCGTACACACGACCGGACTTTTCAACGGACTTGGTCCGGCGGACAATCCAACGGACTTTGCAGCTGAGGTCCGCCGGACTTTCAAACGAACGGACTTGGCCACACACGATCACTCCAAAAGTCTGATGGATTTGAACGTGATGACGTAGAATAAGGAAGTTCATAGCCAGTAGCCAATAGCTGCCCTTGCGTTGGTTTTAGTCTGTTGGACTAGCACACAGACAACCGGATTTTTCGACCGGACTCGAGTCCGTCGGAAAGATTTGAAACTTGTTTTATTTCTAGGCCCGTCAGACTTTTGGGAAGAAAAAGTCCGCTGGAGCCCACACACGATCGAATTGTCCGCCGGAACAAGTCCGTCGAAAAGTCCGGTCATGTGTACGCGGCATTACAGTTCCTTCCTCTTTCACTACAATCACTCCTTGTAGTTCTTAAGCCCACTAACACTAAGCTCTCAGTCTTTCACTAGACCCCCTGATTGCCACCGAATCCCTTGAGCTCCTCCAATCTTCATGGTGGTATCTTCCTCAAGCGTCACCCCCGCGTCTCTGCTGGGTCCCTAGCTTGGTACTCAAGTTACCTCTCAAGCTTCTCCCCCGCTGGCCTGCTCAGTCCCTAGCTAGACACACAAGGCTGCTCATCACGCATCACCTCCACTGGCTGGGTCCCTGGCTTGATACCCACTGAAGTTTCCCGATTCTTCCCCCGTCACCAATTGGTGAGAATGCTACTTGGGTACTTGCTTCAGTTACTCACTGTGATTCCTGGTAATAAGGCAGATAGTCCCTTACTGGCGGCAGCTTCCCCTCTACCTCCAACCACTCTCCGCAAGGCAGAACCATCACTTCTGGTTGGACTGCAGTTCCAACCCTGCGCTGCTCTCTTTCTTCTGGATAGGCCCATTAGACAGCCTAGCAGACAGATGTGCACAGGCTAGGCCCAATATCCAGCCTAGCAGCCTGGGCAATACAACACACATCCACCCAGACAGCCGTCCAGGTGGCACAGAGCGCAGATTACCTGGCTCCACCTAAATATATAGGCTCTCCCAGCAGGCCAAGGGATTTAAGAAAACCCCTGCCCATTGGCTGAGATACCCCATATACCCATAATCTGATCTTGCAGTGCCCTTCTTATATCTAATGCCACCAAGTACCTGGCCACCTAGCGCAGAAGAGAAAAGTGCATCAAGTACAGACTTAGTGTGAAATCAATTGATCTCTAACAATAGACCAAAGTAACTACACCTGGCAGGTAAATTTGTTATATATATAATATGTGGAAGCAGGATACCAGGCAGAAGAATTATGAGTAAATAGGTTTCTGTTGGATCTCCCCTCAGTGAAGAAGGATGGATTTTTTCAAATGCATTGTGGAGAAGGATAGTGGGAGGCTTAACCTTAATAAAGGTAGTAGGGTTCTGTTGGCTTTTCCCCAATGAAGAAGGTCAGATCCTTCAAAACACGATGTTAAGAAGGATAGCGGGAGTCTAATGCCGCATACACATGACCGGACTTTCCGGCAGACTAAGTCTGAAGGGATTAGTCCATCGGACAATCCGACTGTGTGTGGGCTAATCCGATCGTTTTTCTGTGAAAAAATCTGACAGACCTAGAAATAGAACATGTTTCAAATCTATCCGACGGACTAAATTCCAAAGGACTAAAAATCTTGTAAACCGTTCGTCCGTGTGCTGGTCCGACGGACCAAATATGACGCAAGGGCAGCTATTGGCTACTGGCTATTGAACTTCCTTTTTCTGCCCCGTTTACTTCACCACGTTCAAAACGAACGGACAATTGAACGGACTTAGTCCGTTCGTGTGTTCATATTGAACTCCGCCAAAAGTCCACCGGGAAGACCGTTGGACCTAGTTTGCTGGAAAGTCCGGTCGTGTGTACGCGGCATAACAGTGGCCATTGAGGGACTTTATCTTGGTTTTCTTCATTTTTGGTACTAGCCTCAGACTGATGTTTACCATTGGTTAGTGTGTCCATCTATATGCTGCTCACTACATGTGTTTATGAGTAGTTTTTACTCTTCTCAGTGTTCTTCATTTTGGGTTCTAGCTTCAGACAGATGTTTACCACTGGGGAACATGTGCCTCTATATATTGATTGCTACATGTGTTTGTGGGTAGTTTTTCTTTTTTTTAATAAAGGTGCCTGATTTTAGTGCACGGGTGAAGCATTGTCCTTTTTTTTTACTCTTTGGTGACATGATAAAAACCCTCTGTGTGAGGGTGGAAGGAAAGACTGAGGCTGCATCCAGAGGTATGAAACACACACTCGTACATGGTGAAGAAGTAGGGTTCTGTTGGCTTTCCCCCAGTGATGAATGACAGATCCTTCTAAACCAGAGGTCTCAAACTGGTGGCCCTCCAGCTGTTGCACAACTACATGCCTCTGCCTGAGGGAGAAATGCTTGTAACTGTCAGCCTTGCAATGCCCCATGGGACTTGTAGTTTCGCAACAGCTGGAGGGCCACCAGTTTGAGACCCCTGCTCTAAACACATTGGAAATAAGGAAAGTGGGAGTCTAAGCCCTTGTACACACGATCGGAGATTCAGACGGAATGTGTCCGATCGGAGCGTTTTGTCGGATATTCCGACTGTGTGTGGTCTGCATCGGACTGTTTCCATCCGAATATCCGTCGGACCAAATTTTCCAACTTGCCTGAAATATTTTCCGACAAAATGCTCCGATCGGACATACTCCGATCATGTGTAGAGAATTCCGATCGGACAAAGTGCCACGCATGCTCAGATCAAATTCCTACATCAAAGCTATTGGCTACTAGCCTGAACGTAGTCCCATCGTAACGAAATTACGTCATCACCTTCGGAAAGATCAGAATTTCCGACAACTTTGTCCGACCGTGTTTATGCAACAGTTTTGGACAAGATCCGTCGGACAAAATCCGATGGATTTGGTTGTCGGAATCTCCAACCGTGTGTACAAGGGCTAACAGTGGCCATTGAAGGACTTCATCCTAGTGTTCTTCATTTTGGGTTCTAGCTTCAGACAGATGTTTACCACTGGGGAACATGTGCCTCTATATATTGATTACTACATGTGTTTGTGGGTAGTTTTTCTTTTTTTTAATAAAGGTGCCTGATTTTAGTGCACGGGTGAAGCATTGTCCTTTTTTTACTCTTTGGTGGCATGATGAAAACCCTCTGAGTGAGGGTGGAAGGAAAGACCGAGGCTGCATCCAGAGGTATGAAACGCACACTCGTATGTGGAAGCAGGATACAAGGCAGAAGAATTGTGAGTAAGTAGAATTGTAAGTAAGTAGGGTTCTGCTGGCTCTCCCCACAGTGACGAAGGACATATTCTTTGAAATGCATTGTGGAAAAGTATAGTGGGAGTCTAATAATGGGCAGTGAGGGACTTTCATCTTGGTTTTCTCCATTTTGGGTTCTAGCCTCAGACTGATGTTTACCATTGTGGAGTGTGTCCATCTATAAGCTGCTCAGTACATGTGCGAGTAGTTTTAACTCTTTTCAATAAGGGTATCTGTTTTTAGTGCACAAGGAGAACCAAATACCATTTTTTTGCTTTTTAAAGGCATGGTGGAGGTGCAAGGAAAAGCCAGTTTCATCCACCATAGAGAGGTGTGAAATGCACAACTGTATGTGGAAGCAGGACACCACTCAGAGACATGGTGAAGAAGTAGGGTTCTGTTGGCTTTCCCCCAGAGATGAATGACAGATCCTTCTAAACACATTGGAAATAAGGAAAGTGGGAGTCTACAAAACGCATTGGAAAGAATGGTAGTGGGAGACTAACAGTGGCCATTGAAGAACTTCATCTTAGTGTTCTTCATTTTGGGTTCTAGTTTCAGAGAGATGTTTACCACTGGGGAACATGTGCCTCTATATATTGATTACTACATGTGTTTGTGGGTAGTTTTTCTTTTTTTTAATAAAGGTGCCTGGTTTTAGTGCACGGGTGAAGCATTGTCCTTTTTTTACTCTTTGGTGGCATGATGAAAACCCTCTGAGTGAGGGTGGAAGGAAAGACCGAGGCTGCATCCAGAGGTATGAAACGCACACTCGTATGTGGAAGCAGGATACAAGGCAGAAGAATTGTGAGTAAGTAGAATTGTAAGTAAGTAGGGTTCTGCTGGCTCTCCCCACAGTGACGAAGGACATATTCTTTGAAATGCATTGTGGAAAAGTATAGTGGGAGTCTAATAATGGGCAGTGAGGGACTTTCATCTTGGTTTTCTCCATTTTGGGTTCTAGCCTCAGACTGATGTTTACCATTGTGGAGTGTGTCCATCTATAAGCTGCTCAGTACATGTGCGAGTAGTTTTAACTCTTTTCAATAAGGGTATCTGTTTTTAGTGCACAAGGAGAACCAAATACCATTTTTTTGCTTTTTAAAGGCATGGTGGAGGTGCAAGGAAAAGCCAGTTTCATCCACCATAGAGAGGTGTGAAATGCACAACTGTATGTGGAAGCAGGACACCACTCAGAGACATGGTGAAGAAGTAGGGTTCTGTTGGCTTTCCCCCAGAGATGAATGACAGATCCTTCTAAACACATTGGAAATAAGGAAAGTGGGAGTCTACAAAACGCATTGGAAAGAATGGTAGTGGGAGACTAACAGTGGCCATTGAAGAACTTCATCTTAGTGTTCTTCATTTTGGGTTCTAGTTTCAGAGAGATGTTTACCACTGGGGAACATGTGCCTCTATATATTGATTACTACATGTGTTTGTGGGTAGTTTTTCTTTTTTTTAATAAAGGTGCCTGGTTTTAGTGCACGGGTGAAGCATTGTCCTTTTTTTACTCTTTGGTGGCATGATGAAAACCCTCTGAGTGAGGGTGGAAGGAAAGACCGAGGCTGCATCCAGAGGTATGAAACGCACACGCGTATGTGGAAGCAGGATACAAGGCAGAAGAATTGTAAGTAAGTAGGGTTCTGCTGGCTCTCCCCACAGTGACGAAGGACATATTCTTTGAAATGCATTGTGGAAAAGTATAGTGGGAGTCTAATAATGGGCAGTGAGGGACTTTCATCTTGGTTTTCTCCATTTTGGAAAATGGACATTACTGGAATAAACCCAAAAACAAAAATTGAATATACAGTATTGCAGCGTATCAGTTCTTAAATGTCATGGTTTTCTTTTATTAGGCTTTTTTCATTTTTTCTGTCACCTGGTCAACTGGCCATTAACACAGAGAAGCAATGGCGACACCTTTGGACAGCAGCATTGTCAGTTTGGGGGGAGGGTAGTGTAAAGCCCCGTACACACGAGAGGACTTATGTCCGACAGACTTCCGAAGGAGTTCAGCCGGAGTTCTGCCGGAGTTCCGACAGAGTTCTGACGGACTTTTCGGCTGAGCGGACTTGGCCACACACAATCACACTAAACTCCGACGGATTCGAACGTGATGACCTACGACTGGATTCGAATAAGGAAGTTCGTAGCCGGTAGCCAATAGCTGCCCTAGCGTCGGTTTTAGTCCGTCGGAATAGCATACACACGAGTGAATTTTTCGAAGTGACCGGGTGTGGCGGAGTTCCGTCGGAAAAATTTGAAGCATGTTCCATATTCTAAAGTCCGTCAGACTTTGGTGAATCAAAAGTCTGTTGCAGCCCACACACGATCGAATAGTCTGACGGAATCAGTCCGTCGGACTTTGGATGTTGAAAAGTCCGCTCGTGTGTACGGGGCTTTAGATACACTAACAAATTAAAGCCAAACTCCAACTAAAACTTTTAAAAGCAGTTACAGCAAACTGTTTTTTTCCCCCTTTTTAGAAAAAGGTTTCACATAAATCAATCAATGACCATTGTGAGCACCTCTGTCTAATGGTTTGCCTCAACCGTCCAACTGTCACTTTTGCTGGACAGCTTGAAAAGTTGAAAAGTAGCAGACTTACTGGCCAGATCACAAAGTGAAAAAAAGGAAAAAAGCTTAAAAAACAAAAAAAAAACTGCAGCCACCACATCTAACACTGTAAGCTGCAATGTATTACATTTGTGTTTTTGGGTTTAATACCATTATAAAGGGAAAGATCACCTTTTGATAAAAGCGAACTAACTGCAAACATCCTGGCCACCCCTCCGGAACCCCGCTAATAATGCCCCGTGCTGCTGGTGCAGTGGTCTGTACACCGCCATACACAGCCCTGGAGTGATTTATCCCTCGTAATGTTCTTAATGGCAAGCGCTCATTGGTTAGCACAAGCATTTGACCGTACTGACAAATGAGAAGCACTTTTTTCTTCTGGGACATCTTACAGGAAGAAGAAGCCTCAGATGCACTTCTCATTGGTCAGCATGGTCGCGTAGCTGCATTGACCAATGATCGCTTACCCTTGTAAGCATTACGATGTAACATTGTGATGGGCCACTCCTGGGATGTGGATTGTGGTGTACAGTGTATTGGTGCAGCAGGGTCCAGGGGGGTTGCCAGGTTATTTTGGGTAAGTTTTTATGAAATATTGAACTTACTATTTTTTGGACAAGGTTTATTGTTGGATACTTTTCTATTGGCAGTTTGATACTACATGATCTGGTGAAAAATACTTATTTCTCTTTATTTGAAGGGATTTTTACAGCCTTTAGAGAAATTTTGTGATGACTTACTGTATGGCATTGGAGACCAGTGGCTGGATAGAGAAAATGGAAGCTGAAACTTGAATTCTTACCCTACCTAACTTTATATCACAGTGGTTGTGCTACTAAGAGGAGAAAGGAGTGTAGAGAATATTTAAGCAAGATTATAGTGTAAACCTTTTACAGAGTTCCAGTACAGTCCACTGCAGGAAAAACTTTTAGAGCTGGAACGCACTGGAACTGCAAGCATCGGTGTGAACTATGCCATTGAAAAGCATATAACCTACCTTCCATGTATTTTTGATGCAGAAAAAAATGCACTGGATTGCATGTGGTGTGAACTTTCCCTTAGTGGGTTTATTCATATATGCAGCTCCATCACATGTCGAGCAGGTTTCTTTGTTATTAGTAATTTAACCACCCTGTTCAAGTTGCATAATCCTATCATTGGAAACAACAGTTTTTTTTACACCTTAAGGAAAAGGGACACTCTTTTGAGGACTGTGAGATGTATATTTAGACAAATGGGTTACAAGAGGTGTTAAAGAGACCGCATACGTCAAACATCCATGAATGCAGTTGGGGCCCTTGACACCATTCACACTGCATTCCACATATAACGGGCAGTACTTATCAAAGGGAACCTCAACCCACCATCTCAGGTCCATAATACCCAGTACTAGTGATATCCACCACTAATGCAAAACCTTAACCTCTGGACTTCCATGGACACGATCTATGAAAGGCCAGAAGTCAGGGTTTTGCATTAGTGGTGGATTCCACACAGGGCCGGTGCAACCACTAGGCGGATTAGGCGGCCGCCTAGGGCGCACTGCCACCTAGGGGCGCTGCTGACCCTTGCCTCATCTCTTCCTCCTTGTCGCTCCCCAGGCTCCCAGCAGGGCTGTTGATAGAGGGGCCCCGGGACAGCAAGGCGCTCAGTGCGGCGGGTGGGTGTTATTAAGCAGAGCGGTGTTCAGCTTCCCCCTCTCCATCCCACGGCTTTCACATGATGGAGGGAGAGGGACAGACCAGTGTGTCAGGCAGCCAATAGCGCTGCTCTTCTGAGTGGGAGGGCATGACTTCTACGTTGCTCCGCCTCCCACCACCCCCTTAGCCAATCAGATTGCCCAGCCCGCCACATTTGATCAGAAGATGCCAGTGACCAGAGCAGGATGAGATGCAGAGGATCCGACATACCTGAGAAAGAAGAAGGTATGATCATGTCACACACTCACTTTTAATGCAGAAGTGTAATAATGGGTGTGTTCTCCTGTCCTGTGTGTAGATTAGACAATGATCAGGATGACTTCCCCTCTATCTTCTCACATGGCTTTTTATCTGTGTTTGTATTTGCACAGCACAGTGACTGATGATTAGACTTCTGCAAGACCTTCAAACTTAAGCTGTTTCTATAGTTATTTGTGCCCTAGTTGGTGTCAGCCATCCCTGATTTATCTAACTTTCCTTGTTATCTTTGAAGGAATTAGCTGGTCAAGCTGGGAGCTTCACAGACATGTTAACTATTTACTGTCCTCCTGTGCTTGAGAAATGACTGTTAAAAATATGTGTTTTTTTTTTTGCCACTAATAGTTATATCTTGTAAACCCCTGTTTGCAGTGATCAATGTTTTTCCACACTGCTAGGACACACTTGTACTATGTCTGCAGTCTTTAACCCTCTCCTGTACTATGTCTGCAGTCTTTAACCCTCTCCTGTACTATGTCTGCAGTCTTTAACCATCTCCTGTACTATGTCTGCAGTCTTTAACCCTCTCCTGTACTATGTCTGCAGTCTGTGACCATCTCCTGTACCATGTCTGTGACCATCTCCTGTACCATGTCTGCAGTCTGTGACCATCTCCTGTACCATGTCTGTGACCATCTCCTGTACCATGTCTGCAGTCTGTGACCATCTCCTGTACCATGTCTGCAGTCTGTGACCATCTCCTGTACCATGTCTGCAGTCTGTGACCATCTCCTGTACTATGTCTGCAGTCTGTGACCATCTCCTGTACCATGTCTGCAGTCTCTGACCATCTCCTATGTCATGTCTGCAGTCTCTGACCATCTCCTGTACCATGTCTGCAGTCTCTGACCATCTCCTATGTCATGTCTGCAGTCTCTGACCATCTCCTGTACCATGTCTGCAGTCTCTGACCATCTCCTATGTCATGTCTGCCGTCTCTGACCATCTCCTGTACCATGTCTGCAGTCTCTGACCATCTCCTGTACCATGTCTGCCGTCTCTGACCATCTCCTATGTCATGTCTGCCGTCTCTGACCATCTCCTGTACCATGTCTGCAGTCTGTGACCATCTCCTGTACCATGTCTGCAGTCTGTGACCATCTCCTGTACCATGTCTGCAGTCTCTGACCATCTCCTGTACCATGTCTGCAGTCTCTGATCATCTCCTGTACCATGTCTGCCGTCTCTGACCATCTCCTGTACCATGTCTGCAGTCTGTGACCATCTCCTGTACCATGTCTGCAGTCTGTGACCATCTCCTGTACCATGTCTGCAGTCTCTGACCATCTCCTGTACCATGTCTGCAGTCTCTGACCATCTCCTGTACCATGTCTGCAGTCTCTGACCATCTCCTGTACCATGTCTGCAGTCTCTGACCATCTCCTGTAGTATGTCTGCAGTCTCCTGACCATCTCCTGTACCATGTCTGCAGTCTCTGACCATCTCCTGTAGTATGTCTGCAGTCTCTGACCCTCTCCTGTAGTATGTTTTGCAGTCTCTGACCATCTCCTGTAGTATTTCTGCAATAAAGGGGGCTACAGGCACAGTAGGTGGTAAGGGAAGGTGTACCTAGGCATGGTGGATAGTGAGGGATGGGGGGCCCAGGCATGTTGGGTGGTTAGGGAAGAGGGCTGTAGGTGCAGTGGGTGGTCAGGCAAGGGAGGCTACAGGCATAGTAGATAATGAGGAAAGGGATCCCAGGTGCAGTGGGTGGTAATGGAAAGAATGCCTAGGCACAAGTGGTGGTTAAGGCGGGGCTGTAGAGAAAATGTGAATGTAGCATACAGGGCAAGGGGCTTCATAATCCAGGGCCCACCAAAATCCTCAGCACCAGGCCTATGATGCTCCTAATCCAGGCCGAACGATCAGGCCACCGCAGGTCGCCCTTGCAATCGGGCCCTGGGGTTCCGCCGCTAATATATTTTTTATAATGGCACACAGTGAAGTAATTAAAAAGTGGCATTATAAAAAAAAATTGTGACAGATTGTCACACAATACACACTGGGATCTGTGATCAAAGAGTGTATTGTGCTATTATTTAATGACACTGCACAAAGCCATCACATTTTTCTTTTTGAATTTTTTTTTGGGGGGGGGGGGGGGGCGCAAGTAGCTGGTCTTGCCTAGGGTGCAAAATAGTCTAGCACCGGCCCTGATTCCACATATAACATCATTTTAGCATCTCAACCAAGTGATTTGAGAACCATTGACACCTTCAACCATATACGTTGAAGGATCTAACACCTACGTAGACTTTATGAGACCAAAGATGGTATTGTATAAAGAGAACAAGATGGTTTCACACCTTTCGCACCTTCTGCCCTGTTGCTGGACAATCAGCATTTGCCTCGCCACTTTCCATGGGGATGGATTAATGCCGGGTACACACGACCGGACTTGTCGACGGACTTGGTCCGGCGGACAATCCGACGGACTTTGCAGCTGAGGTCCAAAGCTTTAAGCGGCTTTCTCTAAGCCCTTGTACATATGGTCGGAGAATCCGTCGGAATGTGTCCTAACGGACCGTGTCGTCGGATAATCCGACTGTGTGTGGTATGCATCGGACTGATTCCATCGGAATATCCGTCGGACCCAATTTTCCAACATGTTGGAAATATTTCGCGACCAACTGGTTCGATCGGACATACTCCGATCATGTGTAGAGAATTTTGATCGGACCAAGTGCCACGCATGCTCAGATCAAATTCCTACATCAAAGCTATTGGCTACTAGACTGAACGTAGTCCCATCGTAACGAAATTACGTCATCACGTTCTGAATGATTGGATTTTTCGCCAACTTAGTCCGACTGTGTGTATGCAACAGTTTCGGACAAGATCCGATGGACAAAATCTCCGACCGTGTGTACAGGGGCTAAGCCTTTTATAGAGCCCCTCAGCTCCTGTTTGAAAATGTTATACACAGATGGGAGTGCTGATTGTTACTTTAAAGCAGATCTCCGGGAATTTCAAACGAATGGACTTGGCCCCAAACACGATCACTCCAAAAGTCTGATGGATTCGAACGTGATGACGTAGAATAAGGAAGTTCATAACCAGTAGCCAATACCTGCCCTAGCGTCGGTTTTAGTCCGTCAGACTAGCACACAGAAGTCCGTCGAAAAGTCCGGTCGTGTGTACACGGCAGAAGATGTCTGTGCTCCTGATGTGGATATAAATGTTGGGGTAGTTTCCTATCAATCATAGAGCCGAAGAAGTGGCTTGTAGAAGTTTTGAAATGTCATCAACATTACAGAACAAGAATGTGACTAATTGCTACTGGCTACAACTGAATAAATGTGAACGACATATAGAAAATGACATACATTATTCCGTTTTTTGTTCTGAGCCCGCTGCAACATTGTTTAGTGCTCCCTGAAAAGACATTTAATCCTCACCTCTCCTACCGCCAACAAAACGACCACTGGTGTATTGAAGAGATCGAGCTGCTTGAAGGATCTTCAGAAGCTAACACTTACACCAGATAAAAGTGAGGTATCTGCCAGTCAAGAAATTCAGTCCTCGGCACATGGACTGGGGCAACTCAGAAGAAGTAAAGAAATCTTGTAAGAAAAATCATCTTAATTGCACATATTCTTCTCGCCCAAGAAACAATGGGAAAATTCCCCCTCCTAAGGCCATCCATCTGTACAACGAAGGAAACAACTTGTTAGCATATGGCATATCTAAATCCAATCACAAATGTCTTCAATAAATGAAGGAAATTCAAAATAGATACATTTGGATCTGTTAGTAGTAATAATAGGTTATCAGTGATTAGATAAATTTTATGCTTTTTGTTGGCAACTTTGAACCCTGATACGGCCAGTGGTTTCTCAAATACAAAGTATTAAGTGTTCATGGAAAATACAAAAACGTTATGATGAGAGTGAGCAACCTTGCTTTGTTCCTTACTAAATAAGTTCTGGGAATCAGCTGAGACCTGAGTCATTCCAAATATGTTGGACAACTGGAGGAGAGGATATGTGTAGGGCTTGCATGGATTTTCCCGATATGCCAAATTTGCCAAAGGTTTGCCAACATGGAAGACCAGGGAGCGATGTTGAAGGTCTTTTTAACATCTAGTAGAAGAATACCCATAGGATTTATGTATCTTCCTAATTCTGTGTGTGTGCAGCTGTTTATATATTTAACCCAATTATCTAAGAAAATAATTGCTATCTTCTCCAAGGACTATCATTATTATTAATCACAAAGAAACCAATTACTACATAAGTCCCTTGTATCATCATCAGAGCAATGAGTAATGCCGCGTACACACGACCGTACTTTTCGAGGGACTAGGTCCGACGGTCTTTCCGACTGACTTTCGGTGGAGTTCCAACGGACTTTCCGAATGAACAGACTTGGCCACCCACAATCACACCAAAGTCCGACGGATTTGAACGTGATGACGTACGACTGGACTAGAATAAGGAAGTTCATAGCCAGTAGCCAATAGCTGCCCTAGCGTCGGTTTTTGTCCGTCGGACTAGCATACACACAAACGGATTTCTCGGTCCGGCGGAGTTCCGATGGAAAAATGTAAAACATGTTCTATTTCTAAAGTCCGCTGGATTTTTGGCAAGCAAAGGTCCGATGGAGCCCACACACGATCGAATTGTCCGACGGACTCGTTCCATCGGACCTTTGCTGTCAAAAAGTCCGGTCGTGTGTACGCGGCATAAGCATTGCCATCATGGGACAGGAAGTGTGTAGTGGAAAGACCACCAGGTGAAAATACAGGAGAATCCTGAATATAAAAATAATGCTGCCACTGTGTCCATCAATTTGGTAAGTGCTTTGAGTCTCTAGAGAGAAAAGCACTATAGAATTATTACTAGTAGTAGTAGTAATATTATGTAGAGCTACCCCCGCAGGAACCACTGGTTACTGGTTCCTCCTATTCACAGCTAGGCAACATTCATTTCCAACTTGCATCCAAACAAAAAAATCAGTCCATGGGCTTGTTTTTGTTGTTTTAGTGGGGGAAACAATTTGGATAGGGTATAGAGATTATGGGATGTCCAACTTGACTTGAAGAACAACAGACGAGGACAAAGACTATGTACAAAAATTAAGATCCTGGGCTGTACTTCCTCCAATATAAACACAGTCTCTATGGATCAGTGACAAGATCCTTTGCCGGCCAGGAGCTCTCAGTCGCCTTTAAAAAATTAGCACAAATCTGCAAACTGTATGCAGAAGTATCTTGTTTCCTCTGTAGATCTTCACCCAGTTCTGACAATTGCAGATTATTATTATTATTATTATTATTCAGGATTTATATAGCGCCAACAGTTTGCGCAGCGCTTTACAATATGAGGGCAGACAGTACACTTACAATACAAATCAATACAGGAGGGATCAGAGGGCCCTGCTCGTTAGAGCTTACAATCTAGAAGGGAGGGTCAAGTTGAAACAAAAGGTAATAACTGTGGGGGATGAGAAAATGAAAATACAGTTGTTAGGTGGGGGTAGGGTAGGCTTCTCTGAAGAGAAGTGTTTTCAGGGATCGTCTAAAAGCTAATAAAGTACGAGATAAGCGGACAGATTGGGGTAAGGCATTCCATAGGATTGGGGAGGCTTTGGAAAAGTCCTGGAGGCGAGTATGGGAGGAGGTGATGAGGGAGCTAGAGAGCAGGAGGTCTTGAGAGGAACGAAGAGGACGAGAAGGTTGGTATTTAGAGACTAAGCTAGTGATGTAGCTGGGGGCCGAGTTGTGGATGGCTTTGTATGTAATTGTTAGTATTTTGAATTTAATTCTTTGGTTGAGCGGAAGCCAGTGGAGGGATTGACAGAGAGGAGTAGCAGACACCGAGCGATTGGTAAGGTGGATGAGTCTGGCAGCGGCATTCATAATGGATTGAAGAGGTGATAGACTATGTAGAGGTAAGCCAATGAGAAGGGAGTTGCAGTAGTCAAGGCGAGAGATGACAAGCGAGTGAATTAAGAGCTTTGTTGTCTCATTGGTTAGAAAGGGGCGTATTTTGGCGATGTTGCGGAGGTTGAGGCGTCAGGATTTGGACAGTGATTGGATGTGTTGCTTGAAGGAGAGTTCAGAGTCCAGGACTACACCTAGAACCTTGGCATGAGGGGATGGGCTTATGGTTGTGCCATCAATTTTGACAGTGAGATTAGGGGAAGGGGCATATGGGGGAGGAAAAATTATAAGTTCGGTTTTGGATAGATTGATTTTGAGGAAGTGGTGTGACATCCAGACTGATATATCTGATAGTAAATTAGTGATACGTGAGGAGACAGAGGGAGTGAGCTGAGGGGTAGAGAAATAGATTTGGGTGTCATCAGCATAGAGGTGGTATTGGAAGCCGTGGGAGGCTATCAGTTGACCCAGGGAGGAGGTATAGATTGAAAATAGGAGTGGTCCAAGTACAGAACCTTGGGGGACCCCAACAGAGAAAGGAAGAGGGGAGGAGGAAGTAGAGTTGTAAGAAACGCTAAAGGTGCGGTTGGATAAGTAGGAAGAGAACCATCGTAGAGTACGGTCACGGAGACCAAAGGTGTGGAGTTTTTTGAGAAGGAGGGGGTGGTCAACCGTATCAAAGGCAGCAGAGAGGTCCAGGAGGAGGAGTACAGAATAATGTCGTTTGGTTTTGGCCGTTAGTAGATCGTTTGTTAGTTTTAGGAGAGCAGTTTCTGTGGAGTGTTGAGGACGAAATCCAGACTGAAGGGGATCAAGAAGGCTATTATCAGCGAGGTGGTCACTCAGTCGGTTGTAGACCAGACGTTCGAGTAGTTTGGATAAAAAGGGGAGCAAGGAGATGGGGCGTAGGTTGTTTGGATTGGATGGGTCCAGTGAGGGTTTTTTAAGTATGGGTTTGACAAGTGCATGTTTTAGAGAGTTGGGGAAGATGCCAGAAGAGAGGGAGAGATTGAAGATGTGAGTTAGAGAGTGTAGCATAGAGTCAGAGGGTGAACGCAGCATTTGCGAGGGAACAGGATCCAGAGGGCAGGTGGTAAGGTGGACATTACCAAGTAGTTTGGCAACTTCGTCTATAGTGGTGGGGTTGAAAGAGGGAAGTAATGATTGTGCCTGTGGGCATGATGTGTAAAGCGTGGAGGGTATCAGAACAGTAGAAATCTCCACCCGAATTGTATCAATCTTCTGTTTGAAGTGGTTAGCAATCTCCTGGGCAGTGAGTGAGTTGGCGGGTGGAGGCGGTGGAGGACGAAGTAGAGAGTTGAAAGTAGAGAAGAGTTGACGGGGACGGGATGATAGGTTGCTGATGAGAGTGATAAAATAGTTCTGCTTGGCAGAGAGGAGGCTAGAATTGTAATTTTGGAGGGCAGATTTATATTGGTTGAAATCTCTCTGAGACTTGGTCTTGCGCCACAGGCGCTCATGAGCACGACTACGTTTTTTCAGACTTCTAGTGGCATCTGTTTGCCACGGTTGAAGGGGTCGGGGCTTGATTCTGTGTGTAGAGAGGGGGGCCAGTGAGTCCAGAGAGGCCAGAAGTGAAGTGTTGTAGACAGAAGTGGCTAGGTTGGTGCAGGATAGGGGTGAGATTTTGTCGTAGAGGTTGTCAATAGCAGAGTAGAGAAGAGAAGGCTTGAGATGACGTAGGTTTCTGCGGGTAACTTTAATGCGGTTGGAGGGAGAGGAGGTGAAGGAGAGGGAGAGGGCGAAACTAATAAGGTGGTGATCAGAGAGAGGGAATGGATAGTTAGAGAGGTTGCATGGAGTGCAAAGGTGAGAGAAAACGAGGTCAAGGATATTGCCTTCGGAGTGAGTAGGATCATGTATCCACTGTTTCAGGTCAAAGGAGGAGGTTAGGCTGAGAAGTTTGGAAGTGGCAGGAGTGTTAGTATTAATAGGGATGTTGAAGTTCCCGAGAATGATTGTGGGGATTTCAGAAGAAAGAAAGTAGGGTAGCCAGGCAGAGAAGTCATCAAGAAATGTTGATACTGGTCCAGGGGGCCTGTAGATCACGGCTATTCTTAAAGAAATTGGAGTGAAGAGACAAATGCAGTGTGCTTCGAAAGAGGAGAGTGACAGAGAGGGAGGTGGCTGAAGTACCTGGAAGGTGCTATGTGGGGATAGAAGGATTCCAACACCTCCTCCCTTATGTCCATTGGATCTGGGGGAGTGAGTCCAGAGAAGACCACCATGGGATAGGGCCGCAGAAGATGCAGTGTCTGATTCGTGGAGCCAGGTTTCGGTGATGGCGAGTAGGTTAAATGAGTTGGTGATAAAGATGTCATGTAGAGAGGTGAGTTTGTTGCAGACAGAGCGGGAGTTCCAAAGGGCACAAGAGAAAGGGAGACTGGTCTTGGGAAGAATAGAAATGGGAACTAAATTGTGTTGATTGCGGCTGCTGCCAGAGGGTGCAGGGTGATGGGTACAGTTTAATGATGGAGGTCCAGGGTTTGGGGATATATCTCCAGAGGTTAGGAGAAGCAGGAGGGTAAGGGAGGTAATATGGGAGTGGGATTTATATGAAGGGACATGCCCCAGGGTTTTTGAGATTTTTAGTGTGTGTGGATTTAGAATTAGCAGGAGTTGGTGGGTGCAGTAATAAGGAGAGGACAGAAGTGAGGGTGATATATATATGCTGTGGGGGGGAGAAGTGGGGCAGAGTTGAGATAATTTTAGTATAGAGGACAGAGCTGTCAGAAGGAGTAGTAGAGAATGCATGTTATAAGGAGAAAGTGCTAAAGGGTTAAAAACGAGGTCACCTGCTGTCCTTGTGGTGTTTTCCAAGGTATTTTCTTGTGTACCTTCGCTGAAGTGCAGAGTCAGAAGTGCTTTCACTTATTGAAATCCCCCCAGTTGCAAGTGTGCCCCCAGCAATAGCTTCCCCCAAAGTGAAGCTTAGCTTTATACTGATAGGGGTGGGGTGGGGGTGGATTTCAATTATCAATCAGGAGGTAATAAAGCTTGGATGGTTAACAGGGCTAAATTCTAACTTCAGAAACAGGCTAGCAAGAGGGCACTAAAGTTAGAGGGGCCATAATTTTGGGTAAGACAAGGCAGATAATAAAACATTGTAATGTGGACAGGGCTACAGACTGTTGAGCAAAAACAACATACCAGCATTTTTAAAGACAAACATGAAAAGCAGATAGCAGTGTTTCAGTTTTTGGGTGGAGATGGTTCAGTTAGCACATACCTGTAGGGTGAGAGAAGAGATTCTCAGATGAGACAGTCAGATAATCAGATAATCAGTTAATAAGTGCAGAGTCAGAAGTGCTTTCACTTATTGAAATCCCCCCACTTGGCGAAAGACCCCCAGTTGCAAGTGTGCCCCCAGCAATCTTGTTTCCTCTGTAGATCTTCACCCAGTTCTGACAATTGCAGATACTACCAGCCTACCTGGCTGCTCTGAAGAACTCCCCAGGACAAGGGATCAGGATTTGGCACAATGCTGGCCTTGGAAAGTATGCTACGTCTGGCAGTCTCCCCCCTTGTATGCCCCTGGGTCTGCTCACGCTGTCCTTTGCTCTCCGCTACACTGGGCAAGACTCCTGTTCAGGCCTCCAACTGATGAGATCTTCCCATGCCAGCCTGGATGTCCAAAGGTAATGGAGATTCCTCTCTAATGCCGCGTACACACGATCGGAATTCTCGTTGGAAAAAGCTCTGATGGTTTTCCCGACGGAATTCGGCTCAAGCTGTCTTGCCCACACACGGTCACACCAAATTCCAATCGTTTATAACGCGTGATGTACAACACGTACGACGCGACTAGACAAAGGAAGTTCAATAGCCAGTAGCCAATAGCTTCCTTATCGTAGTTGAATCTGAGCATGCGTGATTTTTGGCGTGTCGGAATTGCATACACACGATCGGAATTACCGATAGAAAGTTTTTCTGTCTGGAAAATTGAGAACATGCTATAAATTTTTGGCTGGCGGGAATTCGGACAGCTAAATTCCGATGGAGCATGCACACGGTCACATTTTCCGATGAAAAGCTCTCATCGGTCTTTTTGTGGCCGGAATTCTGATCGTGTGTACACGGCATTAGGCTTCCTTTCCTTAGCTCCCAGCCTAGAGGCAGTGCCCCCAGGCCACATGACAGCAACCTCAACACTCCATCTTCCATCTGACTCCCCCACTGGCCAGGCTCCACCATATTTAAAGCGGACCTTCAGTAATTTTTCAACTTTCAATCTATTAAATCTTCTGCCCTTGTTGTTGTTTTAACTTTGGATAGTAAAACATTTTATTTCTGCCAGTAAATCTCTTATACAGCCCACTTCCTGTTTCTTGTCTGGTCATTAGCCTAGGCTTATGACATCATACACAGCTCTCTCGCTCTCATGAGAGTTTGCCAGAAAGGGAGGGGGGGGTAAGTCATAAGAGGGCCAATGAAAGCTGCACGGCTGCAGAGCTGGAGGTGTGCCTCTGTGTGTCTGTGTAAATCCAGGAAGTGAACAGGCAGCAGCTTCAGCTGCCCACAGTTAAAATGGATGCAGCCAGACTTAGTGGAGGGAGATTTCTGCAGCATATTTGGCAAGTACAGAATAACAGTATAATAAAATAATATGCAAAAGTGGTTGGAAGGAAGCTTCAGAATTGCAAAGATGTTTTTATTACAAATGATGTGAGCAGACTGCAGTTTCTCTTTAAGGACTAACCCAGCCATCCTCCCAGGCCCCTCTGCCTGGGGATTGGCCAGATTCCCTCAAGTATACAGATCAGGACCTCCTGGCCTCTGCCCATGAACTTCCAGAAGCTTCTCTAAGTTTCTAGATCCAGGGGGAGGTACCAGATACCTGCCCTATAGAGCCATCCAGCCTGACCTGAAGTAACCGGACCTAATTACAGACTCACACAGCGTCATAAGGAGGAGGATTGGGGTGCTCTGTGCAAAACCATTGCACAGAGCGGGTAAGTATGATATGTTTGTTATTTGTTTTTGTTTTTTATTGACTTTAACCACTTGACAACTGGGCACTTAAACACCCCTCATGACCAGACCAATTTTCAGCTTTCGGTGCTCTCACACTTTGAATGACAATTACTCAGTCATGTAACACTGTACCCAAATTAATTTTTTGTCCTTTTTTTTCCCAAAAATAGAGCTTTCTTTTGGTGGTATTTGATCACCTCTGTTTTTTTTTTTTTTTTGCGCTATAAATGAAAAAAGACCGAAAATGTTGAAAATAAACGCATTTCTCTACGTTTCTGTGATAAAATTTTGCAAAATTATTAATTTTTCTTCATAAATTTTGGCCACAATTTATACTGCTACATATCTTTGGTAAAAATAACCCAAATTAGTGGATATTATTTGGTCTTTGTGAAAGTTAGAGAGTCTACAAGCTGTGGTGCAAATCATACAAAATTGATCACATCTGATGTACTGGTGGCCGATCTCATTTCTTGTGACCCGAACAAGTCAGGAAAGTACAAATACCCCCCAAATGACCCCTTTTTTGAAAGTAGACATTCCAAGGTATTTAGTAAGAGGCATGGTAAGGTTTTTGGTGTTGTCATTTTTATCCCACAATTCTTTGCAAAATTAAGATTTTTTTTTTCCACAAAATTGTCATTGTAATAGGTTATTTCTCTCACATGGCATGTGTATACCACAAATGATGCCCCAAAATAAATTCTGCTACTCCTCCTGAGTATTACGATACCACACGTGTGGGACTTTTCCACAGCCTGGCCACTCAGAGAGGCCCAACATGCAGGGAGCGCCATCAGGTGTTCTAGGAGCATAAATTACACACCTAACTTGTTGATTACCTATTACATTTTTAAAGGCCCTGGAGCACCAGGACAATGACACGTGGCACTGATGACAGATGGCACTGATACGTGGCACTGACGACATGTGACACTGATGTGGCACTGATGACAGATGCCACTAATACGTGGCACTGGTGACACGTGACACTGATGACAGATGGCACTAATATGTGGCACTGATGACAGATGGCACTTATACGTGGCACTAATGACACGTGGCACTAATATGTGGCACTGATGACATGTGGCACTAATACATGGCACTGATGACAGATGGCAATAATACATGTCACTGACAGGTGGCACTGATGAGAGATGGCACTGATACGTGGCACTGATGAGAGATGGCACTAATATGTGACACTGATGACACGTGGCACTGATGACAGATGGCACTGACAGGTGGCACTGGGGACAGATGGCACTGACAGGTGGCACTGGGGCAAATGGCACTGACAGGTGGCAGTGACATTGTGGGCGTTTTTTTTCTTTTTACCTAACGGCCACTGCAGCCGTTCATCTCTCCCTCCTCACAAGCTGTCTATGTGAGGAGGGAAAGCCGGTGATGAGAGATGATCTCATATGTTTACATATGAAATCATCTCTCATTGGGCACACCGATCACGCTGTAAACGGCCATTGTGATTGGCCGTTTACAGCAATCTGTGACTGGCTGTGTCCAGGGGACACGGGCAGCACAGAACTTCCCCGATGCGCGCTCGCGGGAGTGCGCAACACGGAAGTAAAGAGGAGGACGTCCAGGGACGGCCTCCCGGCAATTGGTGTCAGCGCTGCAGCCGTCTTTCGGCTATAGCGCGGACACCTAGTGCTTAATATCACTTTTATTGGATGTCAACGTTGGTTCATTCATACCCGTGGTTTCAGCACTGAGGAAGGGGGAGGCATTTCCCCCAAAAATGCGTTGCATTCATTTGATACTTTTGTTCAATAAACACTTCGATTTTACCTCTTTCTGTTATGAACTTTTGTACTGGTCGCTCCTCAATACCTACCCCAGAGTTTTTCCACCCACTGAGTGTTCTCCTACAGACCAACAGAGAGGTAGCAGCCCAAAACTAGAACAAGGTCCATCTACACAGCACCTTCAGTGCACTTCAGCCCCTGTGAAGGAGGACTGAATTCTAATGCCCCATACAAACGGTCGGAAATTCAGACGGAAAAGGTCCGATCGGATTATATTGTTGGAAAATCTAATCGTGTGTGGGCTCTATCAGACTTTTTCCGTCAGAAATTGCAACGGAAAAAATTTGAGAGCAGGATCTCAAATTTTCCGTCAATAAAATTAGATCAGACTTTTTCCGATCGTTTGTAGAAAATTTTGACAAAGTGCCACGCATGTTCAGATCAAATTATGAGACCAAATCTATTGGCTAATAGCCTCAACGTAGTCCCGTCGTAACGAACGAACGTCATCACGTTCCGAACTATTGGATTTTCCGACAACTTTGTCTGACCGTGTGTATGCAACACCAGTTTAGGACAAAATCCGTCGGAAAAAATCAGACGGATTTGGTGATCGGAATGTCCTACCGTGTGTACGGGGGCCGAGATTGATCCAAGAATACCAACACCTCACCCTTACTAGTCCAGCTCTACCTCATCTTATTCATTTCTTTGGATTGGACAAGTGGCCATACCAACTTTCACTCATTAATTTGAAGGCAATGCTTTTAAAAAAAAAAAACAGACAATCATTTTTTAATGTTTAATCTTATTTTATAGATCTTTTGAAAATACAATAAAAACAGCAATGAATCGTTCATACAAAAAACTGAAAGATGGATTTTGATTATGAAGATACACATAACGATATGGCGTAAAGAGATTGTGTTTTCCAAACATAACAGTACTACTTAAAAACTAAAAGGAGGAGAGCGAGGAGGTGGGACTTTGCATGGCCTGTGACACCCGGCTAACATACCACCAATATACGTACCCGAGTAAGTAAGCATGCACCCGGTGTGGGGTTCTCCTTACCGGCCCCTGCTCATGTTCTTCATTATCTTCATTTTTGATTACTCATATATCATTATAGATTCACCACGTGATTTGCTCCTAGTGAGTGGTTCAAAAGCTACGAAACGTGTAGAGCTACCAAACGTCGTGCTTCTACCAATATCTACCCAAATCCTCAAGCCACTATGCACTACTTATATACAGGTCTAGTGAGGCCATAGGTCCTGCAGGCAATATTTTGAGAATGTTTTTACACTTTTTTGCTTTGGTGAACTTTGGAACATTATTGCGGTTTTACCATGAGATACCAATGTTATTACTATGTTCATTGTTATTACTTTGTTTACTATTGATACCAGTACTAGATAGTTACATAGTTAGGTTGAAAAAAGACACAAGTTCATCCAGTTCAACCACAAAAAAAAAATAATAATAATATCATACAATCCCATATACCCAATTCTATACCCACAGTTGATCCAGAGGAAGGCAAAAAACCCCCAGCAGAGCATGATCCAATTTGCTAAAGCAGGGGAAAAAATTCCTTCCTGATCCCCCGAGAGGCAACCGGATTTTCCCCGGATCAACTTTACCTATAAATGTTAGTACCCAGTTATATTATGTACATTTAGGAAATAATCCAGGCCTTTCTTAAAGCAATCTACTGAGCTGGCCATAACCACCTCTGCAGGGAGTCTATTCCACATTTTCACAGCTCTTACTGTGAAGATACCTTTCCATATTTGGAGATGAAATCTCTTTTCCTCTAGAGGTAAAGAGTGCCCCCTTGTCCTCTTTGTTGACTGTAAAGTGAATAACTCGACACCAAGTTCACTATATGGACCCCTTATATATTTGTACATGTTAATCATATCCCCCCTTAATCTCCTCTTATCAAGAGAGAATAAATTCAGTTCCTCTAATCTTTCCTCATAGCTGAGCTCCTCCATGCCTCTTATCAGTTTGGTTGCCCTTCTCTGCACTTTCTCAAGTTCCCCGATATCCTTTTTGAGAACTGGTGCCCAAAACTGAACTGCATATTCCAGGTGAGGTCTTACTAATGATTTGAACAGGGGGAAACTTATATCTCTCTCTCTGGAGCCCATACCTCTCTTAATACAGGAAAGGACTTTGCTCGCTTTGGAAACTGCAGCCTGGCATTGCATGTTATTATTGAGCTTATGATCTACCAAAATCCCCAGATCCTTCTCCACCAATTATTCCCCCACTTGTACTCCCCCTAGCATGTATGATCATGCATATTCTTAGCCCCCAAGTGCATAACTTTACATTTATCAACATTAAACCTCATCTGCCACATAGTCGCCCAATTAGACAGAGCATTGAGGTCGGCTTGTAAATTGGAGACATCCTGTAAGGACGTTATTGCACTGCATAGCTTGGTGTCATCTGCAAAGACAGAAATGTTACTTTTGATCCCAGACCCAATATCATTTATAAAGATATTAAAAGTAAGGGTCCCAGCACTGAACCTTGGGGTACACCACTGATAACCTTAGACCATTCAGAGTAAGAATCATTAACCACGACTCCCTGAATTCTGTCTTTTAGCCAGTTTTCTATCCATTTACAAACTGATATTTCCAAACCTGTGGACTTTACCTTACACATGAGCCGTGTGTGCGGAACTGTATCGAACGCTTTCGCAAAATCCAAGTATACCACGTCCACCGCCACCCCTCTGTTCAAGGTTTTACTTACCACCTCATAAAAAGAAATCAGGTTTGTCTGACAACTCCTGTCTTTCATGAATCCATGCTGTCTGTTGCTTAAAATATTTTTTTACTGCAAGAACTCGTCTATGTGGTCTTTTATTAATCCTTTCAGTATCTTCCCAACTATAGAAGGTAAACTAACGGGTCTATATTTACTTGGTAAAGACTTTGTTCCCTTTTTAAATATAGGCACCACGTTCGCCCTGCGCCAATCCAGTGGTACTATTCCTGTCATTAATGAGTCCCTAAAAATTATATACAATGGCTTTGAAATTACAGAGCTCAATTCTTTTAGGATCCGTGGGTGGATGCCATCAGGTCCAGGTGCTTTATCCACCTTTATTCTGTCCAAATATTTCTGGACCATATCACTTTTGAGCCATTGTGGATTTTGGGCTGTGTCAGTACCACCCCCATTATTGACATGAGCTCCCCCATGCTCCTTTGTATACACAGAGCTGAAGAAAGTATTTAATAAGTTAGCCTTCTCTTTGTTCCCAGTCACCCACTCCAGATTATTTTGTAAAGGGCCTACATGCTCAGACTTGACCTTCTTACTATTAATATATTACCAGTACTATTTGTATGTATTACTGTAATAATCAATACATTTCCTATACGTTCACCTATTTACTCTCTTGAAACCACGTGCTTCATGTAAAGTCCCACCTTCTCACTCTCCTCCTTTTGCATTCAATAGGAATGGAAACACATGACCTTACCAGGCCATGGTTTCATTTAAAGTCCCCAGGGATGGAAACACATGGCCTTACCAGGCCTTGGCTTCATTAAAGTCCCAAACCAAATTCCACTCTTTTCATATTACTTAACATCTAAGATATGGTTCCATTGGAATACATTGCCTATCTAAAGTTTAATACAATTGCAAAATTGCAATAATTGCAATATATAGATGTCAAATATTCTGGATTTCATGTACCTTTACACAGCCTAAGATGACAAGGGTGGTTTCTTCTACAGTTCGAGTACCCCTGTACATTGAGACAGGGTTTGCAGGGGCCAAGAAAATACCAAGAAGTAGACACTGTGAGCAGGAACTTGGGAGCGCAGGTATCTGATGGTCAGAGGTACAGCTGACCATGCACCATGGAGATGCCAAGTGCAGTTGAGGGTTGACGTCCCAAACCTGGTCAAGTGTTAACCAAGAGGAAGGACATCAGGATGTAAGCAGACTCAAAGTCAGGAACAGTCAGAAGCCAGCAACAATCAGGCAGTGAGATACAGATTCAATAGGTAAAAGCATGGCCAGTAGTCCAAGCCAAGGTCAGTAGTGGAGGCAGACAGCGAGCATGAGCAGAAAAGGACAATCCGAGAGAAAAGATCAGAGAAGAAGCCGGGTCAGTAACAGGATCATGATGCGCAACAGGAACTAGATAACAAAAACCAAGACTGGAGACCATTTAGCAAAGGGCTAATTTTAAAATAGGCTGCGTGGCCTTATGCAAAGTAAAGAGTAATATCATATTTAGAGAAGAATAAGGAACATGGAATTGTGCAAAGAGAAAAAGAAAGGGGGAGGAGAATGAAGGGAAATGGAACAAGAGATGAGGGAGGGTAGCGGGGAAGAAAAGAAAACGGAGGGTCATCCATTTTGCCAGACGAAATACGTTTAGTTTTTGTTGGCTGCCTGTCAGATATTATAATTATGATGTAAAGACGGAAGGTAGCTTGTTATGACTCCATGCAGATCAAGTGAAGTCATCAGATTTGCCATTCTTTCCATGGAATCATCTGTTCAAGTTGGCATACATAATCCTTTTCGCATTCCCAATCCAAAAAAAGAAGTGAAAAAGTCAAGGAGGCCCTTTTTAATAATAATACATTTTATTTATAGGCGCCTTTCAGAACACCCAAGGTCACCACCGTACAAGGCTAGCAATAGAGCAAGAAAAAAATAAAAAAATAAAGATAAAATAAATATACATTACATAAACATTAAATTACAAAATCTGGTTGAAGGGAGAACTGGGAACCTTTGGTCTAGGAGGCAAATACAGCCAAGTGACTCTTTCATTGCAGGGACACAATGTACCAAATAGAGTGTGCCATGGTCCTGCAGTGATTGGTGGTGAAAGATGCCTCATTCACACCCGAGCGTTGCATTTTTGAGTGTTTTTTTTTTTTTTCCTCTGGCTTTTTTGGGCATTTGTATGTGTGTTCTTGAGCATTTTATACAGTGTTTTTAAAGCGATTTTGAGCTTTGACGTTTTTATATTAGCCAATAGAAAAAAATATCATCTGTTTCTATGTTGCTATGTTTTCAGCTTTTTCATCCGCTTTTATTTATTTTTTATTTTATTATTTTTTTTACTTTTTTTTAAGGGGTTTAGGGGTTATTTTATTTATGATATATTTACTTAATTTTATGTATTTATTTTGTTAGGTTAGGGGATAGGATTAGGAGTTATTATTAGGGTTAGGGGTTAGGATTAGAGTTAACATTGAGGTTAGGAGTTAGAGTTAGGGGTCAATATTAAGGTTATGACTAGAGTTAGGCTTAGGGGTTAATATCAGGATTTGGGGGTAATATTAGGGTCAGGAGTGAGTATTAGGGGTTAATATTAGGGTTAGGGTTAATATTAGGTTTAGGGGGTTAGGAGTAGGGATTAATATTAGGGTTAGAGGTTTGGATTAGGGGCAATATTAGGGTTAAGGGTTAGGATTAGTGGTTAGAGTCAATGTTAGGGGTTAGTATTATGAGTTAATGTTAGGGGTTAATATCAGGATTAGAGGTTAATATCAGGGTTATGGGTTAATATTAGGGTTAGGGGTTAGTAATATGGAATATTAGGGCTAGGGGTTAGGATTAGGGGTTAATATTATGGTTAGGAGTAGGGGTTAATATTAGGGTTAGGGGTCAATATTAGGGTTTGGATTAGGGCTAGGGGTTATTATTAGTGTTAGGGGTGAGGGATAAATATTAGGGGTGGGTATAGGGGTTAATATTAGGGTTAGGGGTCAATATTAGGGTTAGGATTAGGGCTGGGGGTTATTAGTGTTAGGGATGAGGGGTAAATATTAGGGGTGGGTATAGGGGTTAATATTAGGGTTGGGGGTTGAGATTAGGGGTTAATATTTGGGTTATGGGTAATATTAGTGTTAGGACTAGGGTTAGGGGTTAGTATTAGGGTTAGGGATGAGGGTTAGGATTAGGGGTTAGGATTAGAGGTTAATATTAGGCATAGAAGTTAAGATTAGGGGTTAATATCACGATTAGAGTTTAGGATTAGGGGTTATTAGGGTTCGGGGCTATTAGGGGTTAATATCAGGGATAGAGTTAATATTAGGGTTAGGGGTTAGTATTATGAGTTAATGTTTGGGGTTAGCATTAGGGCTTAATATCAGGATTAGGGCTTGAGATTAGGGGTTAATATCAGGGTTATGGGTTAATATTAGGGTTAGGGGTTAGTATTATGGAATATTAGGGCTAGGGGTTAGGATTAGGGGTTAATATTATGGTTAGGAGTAGGGGTTAATATTAGGGTTAGGGGTCAATATTAGGGTTAGGATTAGGGCTAGGGGTTATTATTAGTGTTAGGGATGAGGGGTAAATATTAGGGGTGGGTATAGGGGTTATATATTAGGGTTAGGGGTTGACATTAGGGGTTAATATCAAGATAAGGGTTTAGGATTAGCAGTTATCAGGGTTCAGAGTTATTATTGGGGGTTAATATCAGGGTTAGAGTTAATATTAGGGTTAGGGGTCAATATTAGGGTTAGGATTAGGGCTGGGGGTTATTAGTGTTAGGGATGAGGGGTAAATATTAGGGGTGGGGGTTGACATTAGGGGTTAATATTGGGGTTATGGGTAATATTAGTGTTAGGACTAGGGTTAGGGGTTAATATTAAGGTTAGGGATGAGGGTTAGGATTAGGGGTTAGGATTAGAGGTTAATATTAGGCATAGAAGTTAAGATTAGGGGTTAATATCAAGATTAGGGTTTAGGATTAGGGGGTTATCAGGGTTTGGGGTTATTGTTAGGGGTTAATATCAGGGATAGAGATAATATTAGGGTTAGGGGTTAGTATTATAAGTTAATGTTTGGGGTTAGTATTAGGGGTTAATATCAGGATTAGGGGGTTAATATCAGGGTTATGCGTTAATATTAGGGTTAGGGGTTAGTATTATGGAATAGTAGGGATAGGGGTTAGGATTAGCGGTTAGTATTAGGGTCAGGATTAGGGATTACTATTAGTGTCAGGACTAGGGGTTAGGGGTAAATAGCAGGGGTAGGTTTAGGGGTTAATATTAGGGCTAGGGGTTGGGATTATGGGTTAATAGTAGGGTTAGGATTTGGGGTTAATATTAGAGTTAATGTTATTTATTTAATTAATTTATTTATGCATTTTATTTTATTTTTTTTACTTATTTTCAATTATTATTTATTATTATTTTATTATTGCATTTGAGCAGAATAATGCTCAAAAACATGCAACAAAATGCGCTAAAACACTCACAAACGCCCAAATCAAGCGTTTCCATGCATTTCTATGGAAAAAAAAAACAAGCTTTAAAAAATGCATCAATCTGCCCGATACGAGCTACAAAAAAAAAAAAAAAAGCTCCAGAACTTTTTTTTAAATTCAGGCATTTGGCTTCAGGTGACTTGTAGCGGAGATGTGAACCATTGATTTTATTTCTCCTCCAGCGTTTTGGAGCTTCAAGCTTCTAAACGCTGAGGTGTGAACGGGGCCTGAACCATGGTGTGTGTGCGAGACCTTTATAGATAATAAGTAAACGCACTCACAGCATTTTCACTAATTGCACTCCCAAACACTGACAAGGCAGAAGACCAGGTAGTATCAATGTATTAGAGAGTGACCAACAGTTAGCGAGCAAAAGGGCACAACCATAGGAACCATAATATAGGCAGTGATGACGAACCTTGGCACCCCAGATGTTTCCCATGTTGCTCCAGTACATTGCAAAGTGCACTAACATCAAGGGAAATGTAGTTCCAAAACATCTGGGGTGCCAAGGTTCGCCATCAATGATATAGGGTCTCCGAAAAGAAGAAGTTGATCCATCATCTCTTCTACTTCCCCTGCCACCAATCCTTGCAGTAGCGAGCAGAAAATCCCGGCTGAAGAGCCCACAGAAACTGGGCCAGGACAAGGGGTGGGGCAGGAGGGCAAGTTGCCCTGGGCGCAGAAAATGGACGCCGGGTGGTACACAGGTCTGGATCCTTGCCTTGGGCGCTGGACAACCCTGTCCTGGTACTGCGCAGTCTTCAACACTTTTAGGATTCCCTGTCCTCAATGGTTTGACCCACCAGCCCCCTGCTTCATTACTGTGTCCTGTAGTGATATATCGCCCAGTGGGAGATACCATGGTGGGCAGCAGGGGTCCAGGAAATCGACATTTCCAGGAGTGCAGGATTCTGCAAGATCTTCTCTCCAATGCTGCAGAAATACAGTTGTGTTAAAAATAACAGCAGTGTGTTTAACCACTTGTTTACCGGGCACCTAAACCCCCCTCCTGCCCAGACCAATTTTCAGCTTTCTGCGCTGTCACTCTTTGAATGACAATTGCGCGGTCATGCAACGCTGTACCCAAATGAAATTTGTATCGCTTTTTTTTTCACACAAATAGAGCTTTCTTTTGGTGGTATTTGATCACCTCTGAGTTTTTTTTTTTTTTTGTTAAACAAATTAAAAAATATATATTTTATTAAAATACAAAACTGTTTTATATTTTGTTAATACATTTTGCAAACAGGTAATTTTGCTCCTTCATTGATGTACGTTGATGAGGCTGCACTGATAGTCACTGATAGGCTGCAGTGATGGGCACCGATAGGGTGCATTGATGGGCACTGATACGGCAAAACCGATGGGCACCTATAGGCTACACTGATAGGCACCGATAGGGTGCACTGATGGGCACTGATAAGGCAACACTGATGGGCACTAAGGCGGCACTTATGGGCACTAAGACAGCACTGATGGGCACTAATAGGCGCCACTGGTGGGCGCTGATGAAGTGGCACTGGTGGACATTGATAGGTGGCATTGGTGGGCACTGAGAGGTCGCACTGATGGGCAGCACTGAAGGGCACTGATAGCTGGCACTGATGGGTGGCAGTGATGGGCACTGGTGACAGTAATAGGCAGCACTGCTAGGTGGCACCGATGAGGTACTGATTGGCACCACTGGTGGGCATTGATAGGTGGCACTTGTGGGCATTGATGGGTGGCACTGATTGCTGGCACTTATGTACTGGTGGGCACTGATTGGTGAGCACTGATTGGTGGTGGTCACTGGCAGGCAGTGCTGGTGAGGCACATATGAGGCGGCTTCGCCTCTTCCTCTTTGGGACCCATGACGATCGGCTTTTTTCCTCCTCATGCTATCAGCCATCATTTGGCTATAGCGCGGATCTGAACAAGTTAAAAAAAAAAGTGGGTAAAGCTCAAAATCCTTATAACAGCTTTTATTTCCATACAGGCAAATGCATTGGGAACATGGCACAGCCTATTCCAAATCAAAACATGAAGAAAAAAGTTTCAAATTTGTTTTTACTTTACAGAAAGTGAAGAAAAAGGGAATATTATGGGGTCCCCTAAAAAATATCAGAGTCTGCATTTTTCTTTATAAACTCAAACATTAAGGCCGGGTTCACATACGTGCGACCGCAGTTCACAGCACGGGGTCTGGTGTACCCCTGTTCACCAGTTCAAGTGCAAATCAGGTCTGAATTTGTGCCTGAACTGAACCCAAAGACGCACAGGACCCTTTTGAAATGCATACCACAGCCACCCCGGACCTGTGTGAACCGGCTCCATTACGAACCAGGCAAACTTGCATTGCCAAAAGTATTGGGACACCTGCCTTTACATGCACATGAAATTTAATGGCATCCCAGTCTTATTCCATAGGGTTCAGTATTGAGTTGGCCCACCCTTTGCAGCTATAACAGCTTCAACTCTTCTGGGAAGGCCGTCCACAAGGTTTAGTAGTGTGTCTATGGGAATGTTTGACCATTCTTCCAGAAGCGCATTTGTGAGGTCAGGCACTGATGTTGGAGGAGAAGGCCTGGCTCGCAGTCTCCACTCTAATTCATCACAAAGGTGCTCTATCGGGTTGAAGTCAATCGAGTTCCTCCACTCCAAACTCGCTCATTCATGTCTTTACAGACCTTGCTTTGTGCACTGGTGAGCAGTCATGTTGGAACAGGAAGGGGCCATCCCCAAACTGTTCCCACAAAGTTGTCCAAAATGTCTTGGTATCCCAATGCCTTAGGCTGGGTTCACACCTGAATCAGATACGACTCGCAGCAAGGGGTCTGATGCTGTCCCTGTTCTCCATTTAGGGATGAATCGGGCCAAATTTTTGTCTGAATTCGAAACGGAGCCAAAGACACACAGTTCCTGTGCAAGCCTCTCCGCAGCCGCAACGGAGATATGTAAACCGGCTCTACTGCAATGCGAATTGGATGCGGAGGAAGCCTACATCCGATTCGCATATGTTTGAACCCAGCCTTAAAATGTTCCCTTCACTGGACCCAAGGGGCCAAGCCTTGATAAACAACCCCACACAATGATCCCCTCTCCACCAAACGTTACACTTGGCACAATGCAGTCAGGCAAGTACTGTTCTCCTGGCAATCGCCAAACACAGACATGTCCATCGGACTTCCAGACAGAGAAGTGCGATTCATCTCTCCAGAAAACACGTGCTCTAGTGTCCAGTGGCGGCGTGCTTTACACCACTGCCCCCGACGCTTTGCATTGCACTTGGTGATGAAAGGCTTGGACGCAGCCGCTCAGCCATGGAAACCCGTTCCATGAAGCTCTCTACACACTGTTGTTGTGCTCATGGGCGTCCGCAGAACTTTTTTTTGAGGGGGGCATCATTTTAGGGTCACCCATGCACCGCCCCTTTTTGACAATGTCATTATCACATCATCATGGTCAGAGATTGCAGACGTAGTGTAGTTCCTAAGATAAGTAATGGATAATGACCAACAGGTCCTTTTACCAGACCCAGCAAAACTACAGCAGTGATCCCTCTGGCTGGACGATCGACCACTCTGGGTCCCCCGGGGGCGACTCTGGTCAGTAGTGTAGCATGTCTGTACCCTGGTCTCTCTGGCTTCCGCCCAGCACACTCCTCATTCTTTGCCCTGTAGCACTCTATCCCTCAGCTTTTTTCCCGGGCTGCAGTCTCCCAATCTCTCTCTTGATCGAGCTGTGGCCACCTCCCTGTGGAAAATGGGCCTGCCAATCTTTGGGACTACATGTCCCATGATGCTCTCCTAGTCTCCTTTGATTGGCCCTCAGTTATGGCCAATACGGAAGGAACAGAGCGGGCAGGGAGCCCCGATAGCGACGCAACTGTGCTGAATTTAAGATCTGATCCCCAATTCCGGGGTGGGGGGGGCACTTGACCCCCCCCCTTGCCCCTACCTGCGGACCCCCATGGTTGTGCAAATCTGAAGGCCACACGAAGCTTGGAGGTCTGTAGCTATTGACTCTGAAGACAGTTGGCGACTTCTGCGCACTGTGAGCTTCAGCATGCGCTGACCCCGCTCTGTCATTTCACCTGGCCTACCACTTTGTAGCCGAGTTGCTGTTGTTCCCGGGTTTCTTCCACTTTGTTATAATACCACTAAAGCCGCGTACACGCCATTGGGTTTGCCAACAGAAAATGTGTGATGAAAGGCTGTTGGCGGAAAATCCGACAGTCTGTACGCTCCATCAGACAATTGTTGCCGGATTTTCCCACGGACAAATGTTGGATGGCAGGCGTTAAAATTTTCCGCGGACAAATGTCTGTTGTCGGATTTTCCGAGCGTGTGTACACAAGTCCGTCGAACAAAAGTCCAAAGTACAAACACGCATGCTCGGAAGCAAGGATGAGCCGGGAGCGGTCAGTCTTGTAAACCAGCGTTCGTAATGGAGAATTAACATTTGTGACGCGGCAAATTATGAAATCTGGAATTGTAGCGCACAATTCTCTTCTTCTTTAATGGGATAATAATGAAGCTGCTTTGCTGGTGATACGGATGGAATTACGAAAAACTAATTTTCAAAGGCTTTTTTTTCTAGTGACATCAAGAATAATTATAATTATATTTATAATTATTATGTTTGTTTGTTTTTTGTTGGTTTTTTGGTGCAAGTTACCACAACACCATTATCCTGTACTGTTTAAGATCAAAGATACAACTATGTTGGTGTCAATTTTACATTGTATTTTATAAAATGTAACTACCTACTCCCAAACTGTCATTTTAAATAAAACAGGTAGTCAAGTATTATTCTACACAATTTTGTTATTGTGCATTAAAAAAAGAAAACAAATAAAATTAGACATGCTATCTGCCAATAGAACTTAACCAAAAAGTGCATTCTATGCATCCAAAAATATAACAAATCAATTCATTATTATTCAACCAATAAATAAAATAAAAGCCTCATGCATGTGTCCTGCTTCTTAATATAGGGGGTCACCAATGCCAAGAGTTGATGAAAACAGGGGTCCGTCATCCGGAGATAATTCCGAAAATCATCCGGATTATTCTCCTGGAGCTCCCGCAGCAAAGGCATATGACATAATTGGTCACAATTAATAAAGCAACCAATTTGTGGTCCAAGAACTCCTCCTCCTCCTGTTCCTGGACTGGACTTGGTTCATAGCAATAACTCCAAGGACAATAATAAATAACACGTTATCTCCTCCGATTTCGCAACATGTTTGGTTGACGAATGGCCGTTCAGAAACAAACCGAAAAGCGCGAAATGAAAAGCACAAATCAACACTAACCAAACTTCTACTAAACCGAAATTAGCAGAAGGAACCCAAAGGGTGGCGCTAAAGAGCTGAAAAAAACGGTAGTACGTCACTACGTTCGTGTTTGTTGGCCGACAATTGTGTGTATGCAAGACAAGTTTGGGGCCAACACCCTTCGGATAAAGGTCTGCGGTTTTGTCTGGGGAAAATCCGATCGCGTGTACGAGGCTTCTCACGCTTGAATTCCCTGAGCTCCTAAGAGCGACCCATTGTTTCACAAACATTTGTAGAATCCGTACGCATGCCTAGGTGATTGATTTCATACACCTGTGGCCACAGAGGTGATGATTGGAACACCTGAATTCAATGATCTGGAGGGACGTCCCAATACTCTTTCACAATATAGAGCAGGGATTTGCAATTAGCGGACCTCCAGCTGTTACAGAACTACGAATCCCATGAGGCATAGCAAGATTCTGACAGCCACAAGCATGACACCCAGAGGCAGGGGCATGATGGGACTTGTAGTTTTGCAACAGCTGGAGGTCCGCTAATTGCATATCCCTGATATAGTGTATGTGAACCCAGCCTTACTGTATAAACTGAACAATGCTTGAAGATTTAGCTTTCCTGTGAATCACGGAACTAATATTTAGTAGTATAAGCACTGTTTCTAAGAAAAACGGCTTCAAATCTGTGTTGCTTGGAGTCCACCAACTTCTGGCACCTGTGAACAGTTATTTCAGCCCAGGACGATTGCACTACACTCCACACTTCCTCTGCATTTCTCAGTTTTACCTTAGAAACAGCATTGTTGATGTCACCCCACAAGTTTTCTACTGGATGAAGGTCTGGGGATTGGGCCCCATAACGTTAACCACTTCAATACTGGGCATTTTCACCCCCTTCCTGCCCAGGCCAATTTTCAGCTTTCAGCACTGTCACAATTTGAATGACAAGAAGTCTTTCAGCAAGTGTGTCCCGACAAGTTTCGCCCCACTGGGACTTCCTCAGGGGATATTTGTTGAAAGAAAGTGGGGATGTATAACTGCGCACTGATGAAAGGCCAATAAAAACTGGATTGGAGGACGGACAGTCGGACACTGGGCTACACTCAAAAGGCTGGCCAAAATGGCCTGAAGCCCAGGCCAGGGCCAGTAAATCGCATTGCCTGGCACTGGAGCGGGATGTCACATTCACCTCACCATTCGTTCTAAAGACACGATTGTGTTACAAAACACTGCAGCACACTTAGCTTCCCCCCCTTTTTCAAATTTTGCTCAATGCGATTTGCTGGCCCTGGCCTGGGCTTCGCGCCATTTTAGCCAGCCTTTTGAGCGTAGCCCAGTGTCCATCCTCCAATCCAGTTTATATTGGCCTTTCATCAGTGCGCAGTTATACTTTCACTTTGTCTTTCAACAGATATCCCCTGAGGAAGCCCCAGCGGGCGAAACATGCTGGGACACAATTGCTGAAAGACTTCAATCCACCTATATTCTATGATCTGCAACTGTACTACACCATTCTTGGTATAGCCACTGTTATTGGTTTTAAATATCTGTGTCATCTTTGAATAAACAAATTTTTTGTATAAGTTATATCGTTTTTCTGTCTGTATATTCGGCACCTGCAAAGTCCCACTAAACTACTTCCTGAAACCTCTACAATATTTAATAAATATTCATTAATAAATAATAAATATTCCATTTAAAAAAAAATGTCCTCAGTTTAGGCCGATATATAACCTTCTACATATTTTTGGTAAAAAAATATTTGCAATAAGCGTATATTGATTGGTTTGCGCAAGTTATAGCGTCTACAAAATAGAGATAGATTTGTAAGTTTTATTATTTATTTTAATTTTTTTACTACTAATGGCGGCAATCTGCGATTTTTATCGTGACTGTGAAATTGCGCCGGACAGATCGGACACTTTTGACACTATTCTGGAACCATTCACATTTATAAAGCGGTCGGTGCTATAAAAAAAATGCACAGATTACTGTATAAATGTGACTGTCAGGGAAGGGGTTAACACTAGAGGGCGCTGCAGGGGTTAAATGTGTGTCCTAGGGAGTGATTCTAACTGTGGGGGGGAGGGGACTGATGAGGGGAGGAGACCGTTCGATATTCCTCTGTATAAGGAACATCCGATCAGTTCTCCTCTCACGCCCCGGCTCTGTTACCGGGCACCCACGGCCGACATCGAGGCTGTCGGGCACGCGCATCGGTTCCCAACACCATAGTATAAGAAACATCCCCATATCATGATGCTTGCACCACCATGCTTCACTGTCTTCTCAGTGTACCGTGGCTTGAATTCAGTGTTTGGGGGTCATCTGACAAACTGTCTGCGGCCCCTAGAGCCAAAAAGAACAATCTTGCTTTCATCAGTCCACAAAATGTTGCGCCATTTCTCTTTAGGCCAGTCCAGTGGCGGTTGGTGCTCAAAAAATGTTTTTTTTTGGGGGGGGGGGGGGGGGGGGGCATAAACAAATGGAAAAAAAAAATCAATTCAATTGCAGCCTCACTGTACCATCAAACGCTGCCACTGTGCCCATCAAATGCTGCCACTGTGCCCATAAAATGCCACCACTGTGCCCATCAAATGCCGCCACTGTGCCCATTGAATGCTCCCACTGTGCCATCAAATGCTCCCATTGTGCCCATCGAATGCTGCCACTGTGCCAAATTCTCCTACTGTACTATCAAATGCTCCCATTGTGCCCATTGAATGCTTCCACTGTGCCATCAAATGCTCCCATAGTGCCCATTGAATGCAGCCACTGTGCCCATCAAATGATGCCACTATGCCCAAATGCCACCACTGTGCCCAAATGCCACCACTGTGCCAAACGCTCCCACTGTGCTCATCAAATGCCACTGTGCCATCAAATTCTCCCAATTTGCAATCAAATGCTCCCACTATGCCCATCGAATGTTGCCACTGTGCCATCAAATGCTGCCCCTGTGCCCATCAAACGCAGCAACTGTGCCCAAACGCAGCCAATGTGCCCATCAAACGCAGCCACTGTGCCCAAATGCTCCCACTGTGCCCGCCAAATGGTCCCACTGTGCTCCTACTCAAATGCTCCCATTGTGCCCATCGAATGCAGACACTGTACCCATCAAATGCTGCCACTATGCCCAAATGCCGCCACTGTGCCTATCAAATGCTCCCACTGTGCCATCAAATGCTCCCACTGTGCCCATCAAATGCTCCCACTGGGCCCATCAAATGCAACTGTGCCCTCAAATGCTCCTAATTTGCAATCAAATGCTCCCACTATGCCCATTGAATGTTGCCACTGTGCCATCAAATGCAGCCACTGTGCCCATCAAACGCAGCCACTGTGCCATCAAATGCTTCCAATTTGCAATCAAATGCTCACACTATTCCCATTGAATGCTGCCACTGTGCCAATCGAATGCTGCCACTGGGCCCCCCGCCCGGCACTTACCTTGTCTTGGTGGGGAAGCGGGTGACAGCGGCGAGCGGTTTCCTCCATGTCCTCGCTGTCTTCTCCCGTCCGCTCCTCTTGTCCTCTCCTATGATTGGACGCCTGATAGGCATCCAAACGCAGCATCTATCATTACAGAACTGGTCACCTGATCTCTGTGGTAGCCTCTGATTGGATACCACAGTGACCAGTCATTTAGAAGCCCGCCCCCGCGTTTCTCTCTCTCTCTCTCTCTGTGGATGGAGTAGAGAGATACATTGCATCTCTCTCTTTCCTTGCAAAGAGAAAAAAAAGTGTGTCAAAGATTTAAAAAGAAGAAGAAAATAATAATAAATATATATGAAAAAAATAAAAGAAAAATCTAGGATTAAGGTCAGGGTCAGAGGTCGGGTGAAGTAAGGTTCAAAAGGCCAAGATCGGGGTCAGTATATTTTGGGCAGGATTTAAATTAGTGTCGGTGTGTTTTAGGTAGGACAAAAAAAAATAATGGGGGCATTACTTTAGCTTTTTATATATTTATTTTTTTTCAAAATAGCTTTTTTTATGTTTATAGCGCAAAAATAATAATAAAAAAAAAAAATCAAATACCACCAAAAGAAAGCTCTATTTGTGGGAAAATATTATCTAAATTTTACTTGGGTACCGCGCTGTATGACTGTGCGATAGTCAGTTAATGTAATGCAGTGCCTTATCGCAATTTTTTTTTTTTTAATGGTCTGGTCATGAAGAGGGGGTAAATCTTCCAGAGGTCAAGTGGTTAGATGTGCACATTTGTAAATTAACCATATTTCTCTATCCTGCAATAAGTTGGCACGACCACAAGGTGGCAGTATAACGTCATGTATATTATACCTGTACATTGCATGTTAACCGCATTCCTAGTAGCTAAACCGCACCCAAACCTGACCGCATTTCCACGCAGTGCCATTGATCTGTGTATTGCCTGCCATATACAGGTCATATAGAGGTCATCATCACTCCCAGAGACCATCTCACTTCATTGCTACTCCCCTTTATATAGAAACTCACAGCTGGAAATGTCATTTCCCCGCCCCCTTCCTACACGATTCTTCATATTATCACCTTGAAAATTCCTTACAAGTCACTGCAACACCTATTATCTGCCCTGATATGTCCTCATCGCTGACTTCCTCCTCCACTATCTGTCACCTTATATACAGATTACTGATCCAGCACTGCTTCCTCCTCCACTATACAGATTACTGATCCATCACTGCTTCCTCCTCCACTATACAGATTACTGACCCAGCACTGCTTCCTCCTCCACTATACAGATTACTGACCCAGCACCGCTTCCTCCTCCACTATCTGTCACCTTATATACAGATTACTGATCCAGCACTGCTTCCTCCTCCACTATACAGATTACTGACCCATCACCGCTTCCTCCTCCACTATCTGTCACCTTATATACAGATTACTGATCCAGCACTGCTTCCTCCTCCACTATACAGATTACTGATCCAGCACTGCTTCCTCCTCCACTATACAGATTACTGATTCAGCACTGCTTCCTCCTCCACTATACAGATTACTGACCCAGCACCGCTTCCTCCTCCACTATCTGTCACCTTATACACAGATTACTGATCCAGCACTGCTTCCTCCTCCACTATACAGATTACTGATCCAGCACCGCTTCCTCCTCCATTATACAGATTACTGATCCATCACCGCTTCCTCCTCCACTATACAGATTACTGATCCATCACCGCTTCCTCCTCCACTATACAGATTACTGATCCATCACTGCTTCCTCCTCCACTATACAGATTACTGATCCATCACTGCTTCCTCTTCCACTATACAGATTACTGATCCATCACCGCTTCCTCCTCCACTATACAGATTACTGACCCATCACCGCTTCCTCCTCCACTATACAGATTACTGACCCATCACCGCTTCCTCCTCCACTATACAGATTACTGATCCAGCACTGCTTCCTCCTCCACTATACAGATTACTGATCCAGCACTGCTTCCTCCTCCACTATACAGATTACTGATCCAGCACTGCTTCCTCCTCCACTATACAGATTACTGATCCATCACTGCTTCCTCCTCCACTATACAGATTACTGATCCATCACTGCTTCCTCCTCCACTATACAGATTACTGATCCATCACTGCTTCCTCCTCCACTATACAGATTACTGATCCATCACTGCTTTCTCCTCCACTATACAGATTACTGATCCATCACTGCTTCCTCCTCCACTATCTGTCACCTTATATACAGATTACTGATCCAGCACCACTTCCTCCTCCACTATCTGTCATCTTATACACAGATTACTGATCAAGCACTGCTTCCTCCTCCACTATCTGTCACCTTATATACAGATTACTGATCGAGCACCGCTTCCCTCATGCACTGTCACCTTATATACAGATGACTGATCCAGCACTGCTTCCTCCTCCACTATCTGTCATCTTATATAGAGATTACTGACGCAGCACTGCTTCCTCCTCCACTATATGTCACCTTATATAAGACTACTGATCCAGCACTGCTTCCTCCTCCACTATCTTCCCCCTTCACTATATGTCATTTTATTTACAGATGACTGATCCAGCACCGCTTCCTCCTCCACTATCTGTCACCTTATATACAGATAATTTTAAACCAGAAGAACCGCGCTCTCTAAATACACACACTTTCCACGTGATACCAGTATTCCAACTGGGTAACAGCGTTTAAAGATAAAAAATAAAAAATGAGTATAGTGCACAAGTGATTAAACATTCATAGTGAACGTGACTACCACTGGCCCATAGTTACAATTGTGAATTGCATATAAACTTAAATATTAATATTCTAAAAATTAGAGAAAAAATAGGCAAAATTGCACATATGAAAAAACAATCAAAAGTGTCCTTGTTAACAGTTAAGTGTGTCCTCATATAATTGTCCTCAAAACAGATCCAACTTATGGGATCAATTATTATCAGATACCAAACACCACGTGTTGATTATAGTGTCCAAAAAATTCTGATGCCTTGCTTCATATTCCAAAACCGTGAAACATAACGCAGTGTACCACCACCAAAGGTCAAGATTGGCTCCTTACCAGATGTCCAAAAATTATTTGCACATCAAAAGATCAGATCACGTCACACATATTCTTCAATCCTCCAGAGCTCCGCCCTCTTTCGGGGTCATGGTTCAAACGGGCTTCCAGTATGTGCAGATTACCAAATTCACCATAAAAAGGAGAAAAGGCGCTCCAATAGTGTAAAATTGCTTATTTAATAAAAGGTTAAAACTAAAAAACACACTTACAATCAGGCAGTGAGATATGGCATAAACAAGTGGGAAGCGTCAGCCGTACGCTGGTCTCCACAGGTCTCTCCTTCTCCAACCGGTACAGTTCACAAGGCAATGATCAGCATGTCACACTTTCCCACTTGTTTATGTCATATCACACTGTCTGATTGTAAGTGTGTTTTTTAGTTTTAACCTTTTATTAAATAAGCAATTTTACACTATTGGAGAGCCTTTTCTCCTTTTTATGGTGAATTTGGTTGATTTCAAATTTCCTTGTATTTATAGTCTGTAGCGCGATTTTTCCTTGTTTTCTTACACCTTATATACAGATTACTGATCCAGCACTGCTTCCTCCTCCACTATCTGACACGTTATATACAAATTACTGATCCAGCACTGCTTCCTCATCCACTATCTGTATACAGATTACTGATCCAGCACCGCTTCCTCCTCCACTATCTGGCACCTTAAATACAGATTACTGATCCAGCACTGCTTCCTCCTCCACTATCTGGCACCTTAAATACAGATTACTGATCCAGCACCGCTTCCTCCTCCACTATCTGGCACCTTAAATACAGATTACTGATCCAGCACCGCTTCCTCCTCCACTATCTGGCACCTTAAATACAGATTACTGATCCAGCACTGCTTCCTCCTCCACTATCTGAGGCCAGTGATTTTAAGGCTCCCTGACTTTTTTTGCTGGTTTCTGACTGCTGATCTTCCAACAATAACTTTGCAGCACTGCTCTACAATTGAAGTAAACCTGCATTGAGAATAATATGTAGGTTTCCCCAGGTGACCTCCTTCTGGGAATGCTAGTTGCCTGGCTGTCCTAGTGCTCCAGTATCTTCGTCGCTGTAAGTCACTGTCTTGACTTTACTCTGAATTCAGTATCTGCATGCTTGCTCTAAGACAGTGATTCAGACAGGTGCACTTTAAGCAAGGCCAACGTTCAAAGATTTGGCTCATAACCTTCCCTCCACACATGACAAGAGACAAATTCTAGCAGAGGAAAAAAGTTTACTTCACTTGACAAGAAATAACGTTACAAGACAATGTTTTTGGCAGTTTCAAAATATACAGCACATTTTTCCCTGCATGACACACAAAAGACCCCCTTCCCCCCCATTTCTGTCGCCCTCACATACAACTCACATAATCTAACCACGAACAAAAACCTGATGTAAAATCCTTCTTTTGCATTACAGTACATTCAAAACTGGCAGTGCGAACATTTCCATACTTGAGATGAATTTGTAAGTTCCAGATAAACACAGATCAGGGCATTGTCCTTAAATTTGTTCTTCTCGGTCTTTAGGTGATTTATAAAATTAGACAGCTTTGTAAATCCTGGCAGAGTAAACTTCCCCCTATATCTTTAACGGTTTGTGTTGACATGAAAGCCTCACCACTGGTGGAACTGGTCTAAGAAAAGACAGACATCATGGACCAGTCCAAGATAAAAACACGCAACAACGACCTTGTATCCTGCAAGTTAGCCCTATGTACGAGGTCTTCAAGACTGAAATCAAAGGTTCCTTGTAAATCCTGGAAGAGTAAACGTTCCTTGATATCCTTACCAGTTTGCTTTGAGATGAAAGCCTCACCACTGGTGAAACTGGTCTAGACACCATGGCACAGTCTAAGATATGCCCATGCAACAGTGACCTTGTATCCTGCAAGTTAGCCCTGTGTATGAAGTCCTCATCAAGACTGAAATCAAAGGTTCCTTATAAATCCTGAAAGAGTAAATGTTCCTTAATATCCTTACCAGTTTGCATTAACATGAAAGCCTAGACACTGGTGGAACTGGTCTAAGAAAAGATAGACACCATGGCACAGCCTAGGATATGCCCATGCAACAGTGACCTTGTATCCTGCAAGTTAGCCCTGTGTACGAAGTCCTCATCAAGACTGAAATCAAAGGTTCCTTGTAAATTCTGAAAGAGTAAATGTTCCTTAATATCCTTACCAGTTTGCATTGACATGAAAGTCTCACCACTGGTGGAACTGGTCTAAAAAAAGATAGCCACCATGGAACAGTCTAAGATATGACCACGCAACAGCGACCTTGTATCCTGCAAGTTAGCCCTTTGTTCCAGGCCTCATCAAGACTGAAATGAATGGTTCCTTGTAAATCCCGGAAGAGTAAGCCTCACCACTGGTGAAACTGGTCTAAGAGAAGATAGACACCATGGAACAGTCCAAGATATGACCACGCAACAGCGACCTTGTATCCTGCAAGTTAGCCCTTTGTTCCAGGCCTCATCAAGACTGAAATGAATGGTTCCTTGTAAATCCCAGAAGAGTAAGCCACACCACTGGTGAAACTGGTCTAAGAGAAGATAGACACCATGGAACGGTCTAATATCTGATCACACAGCAGTGGCCTCGCACCCTGTCAGTTAGCCTTGTGTTCCAGGTCCTCGTCAAGGCCAAAAAGCAAAGTTAATTTTCAAATCCTGGAAGAGAAAACGTTTCTTGATATCCCAGTTGGCGTTGTAATGAAAACCTCACTACCGGTGAAAGTGTAGAGAAGATAGACATCATGCAACAGTCTAAAACCACACAACAGCAACCTTGTATCCAGCAAGTTAGCCTTGTGTACTAGGTCCTCGTCAAGAAATTTAAGATGCAAAAGGTTCTTTATGCCCAGAAAAGACTGATCATTTTTTTAATAAGAGAAACAGCTCCATGAAGATTGCGAGAGAACATTATGAAATTTGTAACCCCAGTATCAAAGGCTAAGACCGTGGATTTTCTTAGACTTCCTCATTTTGTAATGAGAACGTTGATTAGGTTTTTGAGAGTCTATGGTGATATTTAAATGTTTAGGTTTGGATGTATTTGGCAATCAAATCAGAACATGTTGCTGTCCGGTCCTTGACTACAAAAGTTGAGTAGTACTATTTTGAGTCTAACCTGGGAAATTGGTCCATGATCTCAGTAACACCACAACGAAACTGGTCTACAACGAGATTGGCAAGTCCACCATGGGAGGTGTCCAAGGTTTTGCCAAGATGTTGAAATTATTTCCTGCAAAACATCCTTTTCTTTAAGTCCATTAAAAACAAATGCTATTAAGTTTAATAACCCTAGAGGACCTTTTGATAAACAAGTCAAATTTGAACAAGGAACTTGAGTACAATTTTTGACCTCATTCAAGAAGCAGAGAGCTGAAAACTAGCTCCAAATGATTTGGGATTTTTTTTCTTGTCCTAGGAATGAAGACAGTCCTAAAATCTTTTAGTGTCCAGTCACTTAATACTTTTGGAAATATGAGAATTTATTTGGCCAAAGCTTGGTGACCCTCCATTGGAGTGCCAAGCAAATACGTTTCTCGGTTTTGCTTTTCCACACTGGTCCTGACTGATGTGAAAGTAACAAGGTATTGCAACTAAACTATGATAAGGTTCACTATCCAAGATTAGACAATTTATTTCCTTCACATTGTGGCACTGTTATAGTTCTCCCTCCATTATCCTGCATGAAGAAGATCCAAGGCCAAATTTGGATCACTTCGAAAATCAGAAAGACTAAGTGAACGTTGATTGAAATGAAAGCAACCTGACGAGAACAATGACTCCTTTGAAGCCCAACACAAACTTTCAAACTTTTCAGGAGACCTGGAAATTCTCAGAGATCCTTGGTCACTACTTGTGCTTAAAATAAAGTTGGTCCCCTTTTATGGGACATTTGTGCTCTTCCAGAAAACAGATATGGATGCATCCAACTGTGGACAGAAATCTAGCAGCAGTTTCTGGCCAATCCTCAAATCGACCTTCAGCTTTTTCCGGTTGGTTGTAGAACCAAGCTTTTTTTTTCCTCCTTCAATGGTTGCACAATAAAACCCAGCCTCATTGTTAGGTCCAAACATCTATCAGTGTTTGCTTGCCCAATAACGTAACTCGAGGGCTCAAGCTGAACTAGATTTCTTCTTGACGTCGGTAGTCTGGGTGACTATCTGCCGTGCAGCCTGCAGAACACGATATCGCTCCCGAAGGTTCCTCCTCCTGACGTGCTCATTGGTGATCTCCTGGACGTAGCGGGCGGGAAACCAGCCCTTCTTGCCATCGGAAAGCCGGATACCCTCATACCAACCTGAGGATGAAAAAACAGTCAGCTTTGCAAGTAATACGCATCTACATACAATATTTAGAATAATCATTGTTTTTATTTCTTGGTTTTAAGAATATTTTCTACTAAAAGATGTTGGTTTTCGTAGGGGCATGAATGAAAGCTGCAGCATAACTCCAATCTAGTGTGCCAGAGTCACTGGCCCTCAGAGATTGAGCGCTCCAGCTGCCAACTGCAACACCCACCCATTCAAAAAAACCTTAGGGGAGTGAAATAGCAGGGCTGAAGCGGTTACAATATTTTCAGCAGACCCTTCCACGTCACTTTTTCCAATTGTATTGATATCTTCATATCACCATGTTACACGATAACCAATAATTTATTGCACAGAACAAAATGCTAATTTTTTTTGGACATCAAATATAATATATATTTGATGGCTAATTCCCCCATGGAGGTAAAATGTGCCCTATCTGCCTCCTGCATATTGTTATATAGGACAGGGATCCCAACCCCCGGGTGATGGACCGGCACCGGTCTGTGGATGACCAGGCCACACTGCGGGAGGTGAATGTCCCCTTCCAATCACAGCCAACCCCCCCCCCCCCCCACACACACACACACACACACATTTTTGTAAAGGGGACTGCATTGTAAACGGGCACAGTGATGTAAGGGGGGGGGGTTGTGGTCTGAAGGGGGCTGAGGACTGACTCCATGAATATTGCGTCACCAACCGAACTGTTAGACCCCCCGGAGCAGTAATTCTCCCTTTAACCACTTCTTTAACACCGGGCACGTTCCACCCTTGCTGCCCAGGCCAATTTTCAGCTTTCAGAGCTGTCACTTTTTAAATGACAATTGCGCGGTCATGCTACACTGTACCCCCACAAATAGAGATTTCTTTTTGTGGTAATTGATCACGTCTGGTCTTTTTTTTTGTTTTATTGCTAAACAAATAAAAAAAGACAAAACATTTAGAAAAAAATTTAAGTTTTTCTTTGTTTCTGTTCTAAAATGTTGTGAAAAAGTAGTTTTTCTCCTTCACTGATGGGCACTGATGAAGTGGCACCAACGAGGTGGTACTAATGAGGTGGCACTGATAAGCGACACTGAAAGGCTGCACTGATGGACACTGATAGGCATCACTGATGGCACTGGCAGGCATTGCTGATGGGCACTGATTGGCATCCCTGGTGGTTCAGGGTTGCATACCTGGTGGCCATCCATGATCAGCAAGACCCCCCCCCCCCCCCCTGTCAGGAAAGCAGCGATCGGCTCTCCTCTACTTGCATATGTTAGATGCGAGTGAGGAAAATCCGATAAACAGCTTTTCTTGTTTATACTGTGATTGGACACGGCTGATCACGTGGTAAAGAGCCTACGTTAGAGGCTCTTTACTGAGATCAGTGATGCGGTGTGTCAGACTGATGCACCGTACCACCGATCGCTGCTCTGCGTGCCCGCCCGGCCGTCATTTTGCCATAGACTGGGTGGGAAGTGGTTAAGCATACTATTGACCTCTTTTATGCAGAAAAGCCAATGGAGATGGGTAGGGGTTGATTCATTCGAGATGGGGGGGGGGGGGGGTTGATTCATTCGATATGAGGGGGTTGATTCATTTGAGTTGGGGGGGTTGATTCATTTGAGTTGGGGGGGTTGATTCATTTGAGTTGGGGGGTTGGTTCATTTGACATGGGGTGGGGGTTGATTAACTTGAAATGGCAGGCTTGATTCATTTGAGGTGGGGAGGGTTGATTCATTTGAGTTTGGGGGGGGGGTGTTGATTCACTTGAGATGGGGGGTTGATTCATTTGAGCTGCGGGGGGTTGATAATACATTTGAGATGGGGGGGGCTGATGATACATTTGAGATGGGGGAGGGGGGGATCGATACATTTGAGATGGGGAGGTTGATTCGTTTGAGATGGGGGGGTTGATACATTTGAGATGGGATGGATTGATTCATTTGAGATGGGGGGGTTGATTCATTTGAGTTGGGGGGGTTGATGATACATTTGAGATGGGGGAAGGGGGGGGTCGATACATTTGAGATGGGGAGGTTGATTAGTTTGAGATGGGCGGGGTTGATTAATTTTAAATGGGGGGGTTGATGATACATGTGAGATGGGGGGGAGGTTGATGATACATTTGAGATGGGGGTGTCGATTCATTTGAGATGGGGGGAGGTTGATTCATTTGAGATGGGAGGGTGATACATCTGAGATGGGGGGGGGGGGGGTTTGATCCATTTGAGATGGGAGGGTGATACATCTGAGATGGGGGGTGGGGGGTTGATCAATTTGAGATGGGAACCCAACATTCTCCATTTCACGCCAATCACACATATTGATTAGCACTCTGTCCTATAGCACTTCCTTACATCCCCTCCCCACTTTTTTTGCTCTCACCTTCGGATGTTTTGCGCAGCACATTAATGATGTCAGAGGGCTCCAGGTTCAGCTCATCGGCCTGCACGGCGGTGTACTGCTCCACGCAATGTACCTGGGGGCAATCTGGTGATGAAGGGAAAGGGCGTTAGATCAGAAATGTATAAAAAGAGCGACAATCTGAGCAACATGGAGGGGCAGAACCAGCACGCTCTGTGCCAACCTGGGGCAAACCACAGATTTTAAAAGCGGCAATAGCTGGTGCTTTAAACAAGCTTTTAGCGGCTTTGGCTTACATTTAGCAAGCTTCAGTATCCCGAAGTGAAAACTCTGCTGGCTAAAGCCTGATAATGCTTGTTCAAGCTACAGCCAGTGCCACGGTAGGATAATCCAGCACACATTTCTGATCAAATCTTTACCAAGTCTTAGGATTCCCCCGGGAGGGGGTGGGACTTTAAGCTCAAGACGGTATTTATTCTTCTAATAAAAATGTATACATTTTGTTAACCAACACCGCATTCAATACTCTCTTCCTTCTGCCCAGTTACCAAATTGATAAACTCCACTCCATGGCCCACCTCGCCACCTGTCCCCTCACAATTACTGCAACCACCTTCCCACTCTATCCTAAACTCCCTAACCCACATCTTCAACCTCTCCCTCTCCTCCGGGAAATGTGCTCAAACATGCACTGGTTACCCCCATACTTGAAGAACCCTCACTAGGCCCCACGTGTTTGAATAACTTAAGACCCATCTCCCTGCTCCCATTTGCCTCCAAGCTCATCGAACGCCTTTGTCCATGACCAAATGAGTCGCTACCTCATGGACAACAACCTTCACTACCCCCTATAGTCCAGCTTCCACCCACAACATTTCACTGCCCTACTAAAACTCACTAATGAACTACTAACTGCTAAAACCAATGACCATTACTCCATACTCATACTCAGACCTCTCTGCTGCCTTCGACACAGTTGACCACCTGCTCCTCCTCAGCAAACTACACTCCCTTGGCCTCTATGATTCTGCTTTATCCTGGTTCTCCTCCTACCTATCTCAGCACACTTTCAGTGTCACGTACAACTCCATCTTCTCCGCTCCTCTTCCTCTCTGTGTTGGGGTATCCCAAGGCTCCGTCCTTGGGCCCCTCCTATTCTCGCTCTATACCTCTTTCCTGGGCCAGCTGATAACCTCCCATGGCTTCCAATACCACCTCTACACCGATGACACCCAGATCTATCTCTCCACTCAACTCACCCCCTCGATCTCCTCACAGATCTCAAACTTACTGAATGACATATCAGTATGGATGTCACACCACTTTCTCAAACTCAATCTTACTAAAACTGAGCTTGCTATATTTCCTCCTTCCCGGTCCCCCCCTCATGACTTTACCATTAAGATCAACAACACAACCATTGGTCCCTCCACACATGCCAGGGGGTGCTGTGTGTAATCCTTGACTCTGACCTCTCCTTCAGCCCCCACATCCAATCACTGGCTAAATCCTGCCGCCTTAAACTCCGCAACATCTCCAAAATTCGACCCTTCCGACTAATGACACCACAAAGCAACTTATTCATTCCTTGATTATTTCCCGTCTTGACTACTGCGACTCTCTCCTTAATGGCCTACCCTTACTCAGGCTATCCCTCCTTCAGTCTATTATGAATTCTGCTGTTAGACTAATACACCTCACTAACCGATCCGTGACTCCCACCCTTCTCTGCCAATCCCTTCACTGGCTTCCCCTACCCCACTGTGTAAAATTTAAAATGCTAACCATAACATACAAGGCCATTCACAACATCGCCCCCAGCTACATTATTATTATTATTTCTTGGAATGTCAAGGGACTCCGCTCCCCCCAATAAATGTATGGCTATCCTACGGCACTTAAAACGCCTCAAAGCGGACATCACAGGAAACACATTTGGACAAGGCAGATTTCCCACATATGCGTAAACTATGGGTGGGTCAAGTTCACAGCTCGGCAGCAGTCAAGGGCAAAGCAGGAGTACTCCTACTCATACATAAAAAATTACCCTGCGACATTGTCCGTTCGTTCGTGATACCGACGGACGAATATTGACAATAAGATTGAAGCTACTATCCTGGGAATGGGTCCTCACAAATGTCTATGCCCCAAACTACCCTTCAAAACATTTCTTCCAACAATTGACATCCCACCTTGCCCCCTCCATACGTCTACCACTTCTAATCGGCGGTGACTTTAATTCAGTTATGTATCTCCTAGAAGGTAAATCTTCCAGACACCCCCAGGATACACCCCCCTTCTATAGTTGACACCACTCTTTCGCACTTTGCAGAAGGCCTACAACTAATTGACCTTTGGAGGTTACCTCATCCGGACGGTAAGGACTTCGCTTTCTTTTCTTTCCCGCACCATACCCTGTCAAGAATCGATTACCTCTTCTGTAATACCACTCTTCTGAAACACACATCTGACCCCCATGTCCACGAAATGACAATCTCCGATCACGCCCCAGTCTCAGGTAAAGCTTATAGACTTTATCCCACAGAATACAGTCAAAACGTGGCGCTTCCCTTCATATCTTTATAACAATCAAGAACTCCACAAAATCATAAAAAGAACATGGGAGGGTTACGTAGCCACCAATTCAGTACATAGTGACAACCCTAACCTCTTTTGGGAGGCAGGGAAGGCAGTACTCCATGGAAGGATCCTAGTTTTCTCACGAGATATAAAAAGTCTGTCTTTAAACAGCGCAACTGCAGTTAGCACAGCATAACTCCCCGACCACAGGAAGGCTTGGACGGAGGCCAAATCTCACTTTGATATATGGGCAGAGGCTCAAGAAAAAAAAATCCATGAATCTCTATTAGACCTCCAATACCAAAAATTCAGTAACAAGGCAGGGAAACGACTTGCCCGTCTGAGCAGAGGACATCACACCCTACCCATATTCCAGCCTTGAAAGACACTCAAGGCAGACTTCCCCTCCACTCCCGAGGACATCAACATTCTCAAAAGCTTCTATGCCAATTTATATGACCCTGACCCCATTGATTAGGATAAAGCACAAAAATTCGTAGCCCAAGTTCCTCTGCCAAAGGAAGACCAGACACTTCTAGATCAACTGAATACACCAGTCGTCCTCTCTGAGGTCACCACAGCAATTGCCAGTTTGGCCGATGGCAAAGCACCGGGCCCCAACGGTTACACGTCCGAATTTTACAAGATGGCCTCCAACACCATATCGCCGATGCTAGTCTCAGTTTTTCAAACAATCCTTGACGGGGGCCACTACCTCCCCTCTGGCTTTCAGGTCCAAATTTAATTGATCCCAAAAAAAGTGAAGGATCCTGCTGAAACCAGGATCCTACCGCCCAATCTCCCTGCTAAGTCTTGACTCCAAAATACTATCATAAATCATAGCCAATAGACTGGCATTGATTATGCCCACCTTGATCCATCCCTCACAAGCAGGCTTTATAAAAGGATGCTTGGCCACTGCAAACATCTGTAAAGTCCTCACAGTCCTAGAACACGCAAGAATCAACCCCCTCGGTGACCTAGCAATTATCATGCTTGACTCCAGGAAGGTATTCGATGGCGTAAGCTTTGGATGGCTACAGTTAGTTCTCCAGAGTTGTGGATTCACTGGCCCTTTTCTCCATCTGATCATAACTATGTACTCAGCCCCATCTGCGAATGTGATAGCCACTGGACACATTTCCAATAAAACCCAACTCCATAAAAAGGTACCGGGCAGGGGTTCCCCCTCTCCCCCCCTTCTATTTAATTTAGCACTGGAACCATTGTCTCGATACCGCTTATCCCACCCACATCTCCATGGGATCACGGTTGGCAATCACGAGTTACGCACAGCAATCTTTGCTGATGATATCTTCATCTTCACCTCCAAGCCCCAGGCAGACATGGCACATATCCAACAGATCTTCTCCCACTTCAGAGCCTGTTCAGACTTACGTATACATTTCTCTAAGCTCTTGTACACACGGTTGGAGATTCCGACAAACAAATCCATCGGATTTTGTCCGTCGGATCTTGTCCGATAGATCTTGTCCGACAAAACTGTTGCATACACACGGTCGGACAAAGTTGTCGGAAAATCCGATCTTTCAGAACGTGATGATGTAATTTAGTTACGATGGGACTACGTTCAGGCTAGTAGCCAATAGCTTTGATGTCGGAATTTGATCTGAGCATGCGTGGCACTTTGTCCGATCGGAATTCTCTACACATGATCGGAGTATGTCCTATCGGAGCATTTTGTTGGAAAATATTTCCGGCAAGTTGGAAAATTTGGTCCGACGGATATTCCGACGGAAACAGTCCGATGCAGACAAAACGCTCTGATCGGACACATTCCGTCGGAATCTCCGATCGTGTGTGCAAGGGCTAAGAGTGAGGTCCTTTCATTGTATCATGCCCGTCCACCGGAATGGACGGCTGCCTCAGTCTTCCCTATAGCCAAGACGCACATCACATACTTAAGGATCAAAATCGTTAAACTTTCCCCCTACTTATACCGTCTTAACTTTCCCACCCCGGTCATCTCTAAAATAATCAAGGAATTGGAAACCTGGGCCTCTTTGGGGGGTGTCACTTATACAAGATGATCAGTTTCCCCGAAATTGTTGTATCCCCCTTCAGACTATCCTGCTATTGCTGAAACGAGGACCTACAAAAACTCCACAAAAAAACTTTCTTCCTTTGGGGTGGTCGCTGCCCCCAATTATCCCTCCAGAAAATACTGGTATATCTTCCTAAACAAGTAGGAGGGAACAACCTACCAAATATCAGGGTATACAATCTAGCATGCCTCGATAGTGAGTTTGGACTGGATAAACCAGGCATCCAATCATTCAAATTTTTTGGTGTTAGAATCCCAACTGATAGCCCCTTATAGCCTTCCCATCTTGCTGCACTGCAGAATATGCTGTCTCTCTCTCTCCCCCCCCTCCCCAATCTGAAAAATAACCCACTTATACGAGACACGTTGGTGGCCTGGATGGAAGCCAGGAAAAAACTGGTGCTCTCCCCTTTCTCCTCTTGATTCCTCCCTATCCATAATCACCCCATGAACACGGAGCTTTCACCCTCTGGGCCTTCCAAGGCCTTACTAACTTTATCCAACTGTATGACCCTTCTTCTGGTAAAGCTTTGCCGTTCCAGCAAATCATGAAACAGTATAACCTACCTCCCCCCCCCCCCACTAACTGTACTCTCAACAAGCAGTCAACTTCATCGTTAGTATATGCCCTTACAGGGCCTGTAGGTTCAACACTTCACTCCTTGACATCCTTACACAAAACAAGCGTTAAAGATCTCTGATATCTACAAACCCCTGAACTCTCACCTTATCAAGTCTCTCCACTCCTGCTCTACCGTTTCTAGGTTTAAAGACCCCGACTCACTAGAGGCCGTGGACCATATACTGGCAGGCTACAACACAACATGTGCCTTCATCACCAACGAATTCTGGTGGGAACAACAGTTTAAAATCCTGCACCGAGCATACATCCCCCACCTGCCACCCACACATCCATCGGGTCAGCAACAGTGTCCATGGAGCGGCTTGAACAAACCTTCCCTAATCCACAGACTATGGTCATGCCAAAGCAGATCTAACTTCTGGAACCACTTGGTAAATTTCCGCGACATTATCACAGGCATCCAACCATACAAAGACCCCTTTGCTCTACTCTTTGGTTTTCTAGATTGCCCTTTTCAAATCCTCATGAAGGTTCAATTGATCATTATTCAACACAATAAAGCCTGGTTAGCCACTTGCTATATGATGGGCAGTAGAGCCATCCTCAAACACTGGGCATCTGTGTCTGAGCCCAGCATGTTGGATGTGAAAACAGATCTCTCAGCCTTGCTCCACAAAAAAAAAACTAGACTTAACCCTGTCTCACCAGGACTAATCCTCACGTTTTCACCATAAGTGGGACAATTATATCGCTAAAGTCCTCCCAGCCTACGAACCACCCAATACAGAAATGATGCCTCAGAGCTCTTGACCTGTTTTACATGATGGACACAACTGGGCCCACTGATAGCCCATTTACTGGAAGGTCCCACCCCCATTACTCTTCATTATACTTTCTCTCATATATATTGTTATGCATGTTCTATTTGAGAAATCCTTCAACTCACAGGTTACACTGTTATGACCTTTGTCATGCAAACTGTAAAATTGAATAAAGTTTCGTAAAAAATAAAATAAAAAATAAAATAAACGAGATACAGAACATTTGGGTACACAGAACAATATTTAAAATGTCATATAGTTACGCGAACATAGAATCATATAATATGATACATATAGACTCATTTATATGCAAAAATCACATATTATGTCCAACACGTTTCAAAGTCAACTAGCTTCCTCTTCAGGGACAACTCTGCGAATATTATGGTGTGATAACCTGTAAACATTTATGAAAGGGAACAACTTGTGACTGAAGCCAGAGAACTATCATAATGATCTACAGAAAACCAATCTCTATGAAGGGACACTGGAAATCACAGAAAGCAAACTCACCCCAGTCCTCGTATATCGTGTCACTGTCCGATAACCCTTCGCTGTTCTTACTGGGCAATGCTCCCGCCCAACGGTGCAAGTCAGACCTGAGTAGAACAATATTGGACAAGATGAATGACCCCGTCTATATGTGTCACCCTGCAGGAGGAGAACAGACTAGTATCCCCTTCTATATGTGTCACCCTGCAGGAGGAGAACAGACTCATATCCCCATCTATATGTGTCACCCTGCAGGAGGAGAACAGACTCCTATCCCCTTCTATGTGTGTCACCCTGCAAGAGGAGAACAGACTCCTATCCCCTTCTATATGTGTCACCCTGCAGGACGAGAACAAAGTCCTATCCCCTTCTATATGTGTCACCGTGCAGCAGGAGGAGAACAGACTCCTATTCCCTTCTATATGCGTCACCCTGTAGGAGGAGAACAGACTCCTATCCCCTTCTATATACAACACACTGCAGCAGGAGAACAGACTCATATCCCCTTCTATATGTGTCACCCTGCAGGAGGAGAACAGACTCCTATCCCCTTCTATATGTGTCACCCTGCAGGAGGAGAGAAGACTCCTATCCCCTTCTATATGTGTCACCCTGCAGGAGGAGAACAGACTCATATCCCCTTCTATATGTGTCACCCTGCAGGAGGAGAACAAAGTCCTATCCCCTTCTATATATGTCACCCTGCAGGAGGAGAACAGACTCCTATCCCCTTCTATATGTGTCACCCTGCAGGAGGAGAACAGACTCCTATCCCCTTCTATATGTGTCACCCTGCAGGAGGAGGACATACTGTGTCACCCGATAATGGGAGGAGCCTACTCACTGTGTTGGTGCCTTAAAGAGCCGGTCACAGGTTTTGCCCTGGTGGTTCTCCAGTAGGGTGAGGAAGAAGCTGTTCTCCATTGTAGGGCAGGACTGGAGTTGAACCAGAGAACGGTGAGCATAATCCACAACGACATGCCGGTCAGAGCTGAAATAATACGAGTAGAGCTTTCAGATGGAGGGGTGTAGAGAAGGCAGGATACAGAGGAGAGAAGGACGGGGAGACAAAGAGAAGACAATACGAGAGAGTCTGGTACCCTTTCTTCTGGGTGATCAGCAGGAAATCATTGAACAGGAAGAAGTAGACTGGGATCAGTTTGGTAGGTTTGATGCCAAACAAACTCCCCTTCTGCTGCACTTCGCTCAGTTCCCCTTGCTTCTCCAGGAACCGGCTCTGAGAAATGATCGGGATGGCCTGCAAGTAAAAACGCATTGGAGATTAATACCGCTCAACCCTCCTACACATGACCCATCAGACCCTCAGCGTGGCTCCTTCGTCTGCAGTAGTAGTGGCTCCACTCCTGAAAAAAAAAAAAAAAAAAAACAGGCCCCATTCCTGAGGAGCTACAAAGCCCCACCAATGTGCCACAAAGCTCCACCCCCGAGGTACCTGACAGGTAAAAAAAAAAAAATATGTTGCCATGACATACATCAGCAAAAAAAAAAAAGTAACAGGAAGTAAACTTCATACATCAGCTGACCTTTATTTTGTCGAAATCAATCTTGGAGGAGAGTTGGATCAGTTCCTCTGTCTGCCGCATGCGGCCCACCTCCTGGTTGCACTCCGTGATAATCTGCGGGATTCGGGAGAACATGCTATCAATGCGATTCTGTCATTGATGGCTTGAAAATTAAAAACAATAAAACATATCCGTATAATCTGTGTTGCCGTAAAATATTTGCTTCCAAACTTCCAACACTGGGACAGAATTTTCTGAGCCTGCAATAATATTGTGACGTTGCCGTGCTGTCCCAGCAGTGACTGTCTCAGTGTTCTCTGTACTGCACTGCGGTATATGTCAGAGCTATATACACGTATAATAATAGTGTGTGACTGTCAGGGCTGGATTAACGTAGGGGCTATTGGAGCTGCAGCTCCAGGCCCCTACCTTAATATAGGCCCAGCCATCCAAAAAGGACATGGAAAGCAATGGGCCAACGGGAAGAGATCTCCCCTGACGGGCCCTGCATTCCACATGCACTGCTTGGGCAGGGTGGTGGGATTGATAATGGGCACTGCATGAGCAGTCCCAACAGAAGCCTGGGGCACGCCAATGCAGGGCTCTTACAGAAGTCTGAGGCTTCCATGGTGTTAGGCCTGCGCAGCTGCACTCTTTCAGCTCAGAGTGAACGCCAATGCACGGCCCTCGCAGAAACTTGGCAAATCAAATGCCAGGCTTCCCTAGTGTTATGCTTGTGCGGCTGCACACTTTCGAGTTTGGGCGCACGCCAGCACAGGCTCTTGGAAAGCAGAAGGGTGCCCAGTAAAAGTCCACAAAATCCTCAGCACCAAGCACATGATGCTCTTAATCCGGCCCTGGTGACTGTGGAGGGACATTAGAGTGTAAGCTCCTGTGGTTCAGAGACTGATGCGACTGGCTCAGTGTTCTCTGTACAGCACTGCGGTATATGTCAGAGCTATATAAATGTATAATAATAGTGTGTGACTGTGGAGGGACATTAGAGCGTAAGCTCCTCTGGTATGGAGACTGATGTGACTGGTTCAGTGTTCTCTGTACAGCTCTGCGGTATATGTCAGAGCTATACAAGTGTATAATAATAGTGTGTGACTGTGGAGGGACATTAGAGTGTAAGCTCCTATGAACAGAGACAGATGATGACTGGCTCAGTGTTCTTTGTACAGCACTGTGGTTATATGTCAGAGCTATATAAATGAATAATAATAATAGTATGTGGCTATAGCGGGACATTAGAGTGTAAGCTCCTCTGGTTCAGAGATTGATGTGACTGTCTCAGTGTTCTTTGTACAGCACTGCGGTATATGTCAGAGCTATATAAATGCATAATAATAGTGTGTGACGGTGGGGGGACATTAGAGTGTAAGCTCCTCTGGTACAGAGACTGATGTGACTTGCTCAATGTTCTCTGTACTGCACTGTGGTATATGTCAGAGCTATATAAAAAATATATATATAATAGTTTTGGAATTTTCCTTTCCCAATTCCAAGACATGCTATGTCAGTATATACGCAACACTTCCTCATCCATGTAACACGTCTGTACCTTGGAGACGGCATCCAGGGCTTTGCTGGCGTTCTGTTCAGCATCTGAACCCTCCTCTGTCCTCTTCAGAATATTCTTTGTGGAAGACAAAAAAAAAAAAAGTATCAATGGCCGGATTTGAGGATCGGTGGGGCAGAGTGTTAGACCACAACGGAAGGAAGGTGTGAGGAGGGGTGGCAGAGGATCAGGGTAGGATGGAGAGGAGTAAAAAGGGGTGGGAGGTTCAGAGTGGGCTGGAGTGAAGGGTGTAAGGAGCTTCATGATGAGGTGGAGAGTGGGGTACAGAAAGGCTTAGAGTGGGGTGGATAAGGGGTGTGGGAAGGTTCAGATTGGGCTGGAAAGGGAGCACTGGGAGGCTCAGAGTGGGGTGGAGGATAGTGGAAGGTTCAGAGTGTGGTGGAGTGGAGGATACTGGGAGGTTTAGAGTAGGGTGGAGTGGAGGATACTGGGAGGTTTAGAGTAGGGTGGAGTGGAGGATACTGGGTGGTTTAGAGTAGGGTGGAGTGGAGGATACTGAGAGGTTCAGAGGAGGGTGGAGTAGAGGATACTGGGAGGTTTAGAGTAGGATGGAGTGGAGGATACTGGGAGGTTTAGAGTAGGGTGGAGTGGAGGATACTGGGTGGTTTAGAGTAGGGTGGAGTGGAGGATACTGAGAGGTTCAGAGTAGGGTGGAGTGGAGGATACTGGGAGGTTTAGAGTAGAATGTAGTGGAGGATACTGGGAGGTTCAGAGTAGGGTGGAGTGGAGGATACTGGGAGGTTTAGAGTAGGGTGGAGTGGAGGATACTGGGAGGTTTAGAGTAGGGTGGAGTGGAGGATACTGGGAGGTTCAGAGTAGGGTGGAGTGGAGGATACTGGGAGGTTTAGAGTAGGGTAGAGTTGAGGATACTGGGAGGTTTAGAGTAGGATGGAGTGGAGGATACTGGGAGGTTCAGAGTAGGGTGGAGTGGAGGATACTGGGAGGTTCAGAGTAGGATTGAGTGGAGGATACTGGGAGGTTCAGAGTAGGGTGGAGTGGAGGATACTGGGAGGTTCAGAGTAGGGTGGAGTGGAGGATACTGGGAGGTTCAGAGTGGGGTGGAGTGGAGGATACTGGGAGGTTCAGAGTGGGGTGGAGTGGAGGATACTGGGAGGTTCAGAGTGGGGTGGAGTGGAGGATACTGGGAGGTTTAGAGTAGGATGGAGTGGAGGATACTGGGAGGTTCAGAGTAGGATGGAGTGGAGGATACTGGGAGGTTCAGAGTAGGGTGGATTGGAGGATACTGGGAGGTTCAGAGTAGGGTGGAGTGGAGGATACTGGGAGGTTCAGAGTAGGGTGGAGTGGAGGATACTGGGAGGTTCAGAGTGGGGTGGAGTGGAGGATACTGGGAGGTTCAGAGTGGGGTGGAGTGGAGGATACTGGGAGGTTCAGAGGAGGGTGGAGTGGAGGATACTGGGAGGTTCAGAGTAGGGTGGAGTGGAGGATACTGGGAGGTTCAGAGTAGGGTGGAGTGGAGGATACTGGGAGGTTCAGAGTGGGGTGGAGTGGAGGATACTGGGAGGTTCAGAGTAGGATGGAGTGGAGGACATTGGGAGGCTCAGAGTGGGGTGGAGTGGAGGGTGTGGGGAAGGGGGTGGTCATCTAGGATGGGTGGAGTATTCAGGTTGGAGTCTCTACCTCAATGAGCATCTTGATGCGGGTGATCCTCTGGAAGGGCAGTAGCAGGAAAGACATGAAGGGGAGGCGCTGGCACTGTGGGAGCTCCTGCAAGCGGCACAGTATGGCATGGAACTGCGGATTCTTTTCCCTGCCGGACCAAGGAGAGTGACAAAGTCAGATTGTCAGCCATGCAATGTGCTCATGAAAGTGGAAAACGGTCAGGCGAGCAGAATGCGGTCAGGTGACCAGAGCGAGATCAGGTGAGTGCATCGTGGCCAGGCGAGCGGAGTGCGGTCAGGCGAGCCGAGCGCAGTCAGGTGAGTGCAGCGTGGTCAGGCAAGCGGAGTGCGGTCACGCGAGGAGTGCGGTCAGGGGAGTGGAGTGCGGTCAGGGGAGTGGAGTGCGGTCAGGGGAGTGGAGTGCGGTCAGGGGAGTGGAGTGCGGTCAGGGGAGTGGAGTGCGGTCAGGGGAGTGGAGTGCGGTCAGGGGAGTGGAGTGCGGTCAGGAGAGTGGAGTGCGGTCAGGAGAGTGGAGTGCGGTCAGGAGAGTGGAGTGGGGGTCAGGGGAGTGGGAGTGGGGTCAGGGGAGTGGAGTGGGGTTCAGGGGAGTGGAGTGGGGTCAGGGAGTGGTGCGGTCAGGGGAGTAGAGTGCGGTCAGGGGAGTAGAGTGCGGTCAGGGGAGTAGAGAGCGGTCAGGGGAGTAGAGTGGGGTCAGGGGAGTGGAGTGGGGTCAGGGAGTAGAGTGGGGTCAGGGGAGTGGAGTGGGGTCAGGGGAGTAGAGTGCGGTCAGGGGAGTAGAGTGGGGTCAGGGGAGTAGAGTGCGGTCAGGGGAGTAGAGTGCGGTCAGGGGAGTAGAGTGCGGTCAGGGAGTTGTGCGGTCAGGGGAGTAGAGTGCGGTCAGGGGAGTAGAGTGCGGTCATGCAAGCAAGTGGAAACATGGCGGTATTGGTCTCACATGAGCTCGCTGTAGGTCTTTCTCCTGGTACAGCTGGTTGCGCACATAATCCTTGTAGACAGGGAAGCTATGGGACAGCATGGTGATAGATGATGTCGCAGATATCCGATATGACAATATCCTCATCCACCCGGGACTCCAGATCCATGAGGAACCTGTGGGATACTCAGCATCACTCTAAAGCAGGGGTACTGCATTAAAAACTCATGAGGTCCGATCAGTAAATTTTCTCCTGGCGGAGGTCCGAATCGCATGTTTGTGCCACGTCTCAGATCCTTCCATCACAGTCCCCCTCATTTCATATGACAATACCATTCTCACTCCGTGTTCTCAGTCACCCACTTCACATCAGTTTCTCCTTCACATTAATGTTCACTGCCCCCTCCCCCAGCACTGCCCCCCTTCACTGCTCCCTTTACATCCCCCCCACAGCACTGCCCCTTTACATCCCTCTCCACAGCACTGCCCCCCTTCACATCCCCCTTTACATCACCCCCTCCACGGCACTGCCCCCCTTCACATCACCCCCTCTACAGCACTGCCCCCTTTACATCCCCCCTCCACAGCACTGCCCCCCTTCACATCACCCCCTACACCACTGCCCCCTTTACATCCCCCCTCCACAGCACTGCCCCCCTTCACATCACCCCACCACAGCAATGCCCCACCCCCCCCCATCACATCACTCTTTCTTACAGCACTGTCCCCTCTTTACTTTACATCTTCCCACCCAGAGCACTGCCTCCTTCAGATATCCCTCCACAACACTGCCCCCTATTCACATCACTCTTCCCTCCTCCCCCACAAATAACGTGTTCTGCACCCTTTACATCTGCCACCCCCTTAATCATTTACCCCCCCCCCCCCCCCCACACACACACACACACACACACAGCACTTGACTCCTGCAGCTCTTGCTCCCCGAATTCCATCCACTTGAAGAATGACAGTGGCGGAGGCCATGGGGGAAGGAAGCTCCTAAATGGCGCGGCCTGGACCAAGCCCACCATTTAGTGATGCCTGCTCTACAGTCTCTATCGCAGCAGATACTCAGCACACCTCTATGGTCTCTATCACAGCAGATATTCAGCACACTCTATGGTCTCCATCACAGCAGATACTCAGCACACTCTATGGTCTCTATCACAGCAGATACTCAGCACACTCTATGGTCTCTATCACAGCAGATACTCAGCACACTCTATGGTCTCTATCACAGCAGATACTCAGCATCACTCTATGGTCTCTATCACAGCAGATATTCAGCACACTCTATGGTCTCTAATCACAGCAGATACGCAGCACACTCTATGGTCTCTATCACAGCAGATACTCAGCACACTCTATGGTCTCTATCACAGCAGATACTCAGCATCACTCTATGGTCTCTATAACAGCAGATATTAAGCACACTCTATGGTCTCTATCACAGCAGATACTCAGCACACTCTATGGTCTCTATCACAGCAGATACTCAGCACACTCTATGGTCTCTATCACAGCAGATACTCAGCATCACTCTATGGTCTCTATCACAGCAGATACTCAGCACACTCTATGGTCTCTATCACAGCAGATACTCAGCACACTCTATGGTCTCTATCACAGCAGATACTCAGCACACTCTATGGTCTCTATCACAGCAGATACTCAGCACACTCTATGGTCTCTATCACAGCAGATACTCAGCATCACTCTATGGTCTCTATAACAGCAGATATTCAGCACACTCTATGGTCTCTATCACAGCAGATACTCAGCACACTCTATGGTCTCTATCACAGCAGATACTCAGCACACTCTATGGTCTCTATCACAGCAGATACTCAGCACACTCTATGGTCTCTATCACAGCAGATACTCAGCATCACTCTAGGGTCTCTATCACAGCAGATACTCAGCACACTCTATGGTCTCTATCACAGCAGATACTCAGCACACTCTATGGTCTCTATCACAGCAGATACTCAGCATCACTCTATGGTCTCTATAACAGCAGATATTCAGCACAATCTATGGTCTCTATCACAGCAGATACTCAGCACAATCTATGGTCTCTATCACAGCAGATACTCAGCACACTCTATGGTCTCTATCACAGCAGATACTCAGCATCACTCTATGGTCTCTATAACAGCAGATATTCAGCACACTCTATGGTCTCTATCACAGCAGATACTCAGCACACTCTATGGTCTCTATCACAGCAGATACTCAGCAACACTCATGGTCTCTATCACAGCAGATACTCAGCACAATCTATGGTCTCTATCACAGCAGATACTCAGCACACTCTATGGTCTCTATCACAGCAGATACTCAGCACACTCTATGGTCTCTATCACAGCAGATATTCAGCACAATCTATGGTCTCTATCACAGCAGATACTCAGCACACTCTATGGTCTCTATCACAGCAGATACTCAGCATCACTCTATGGTCTCTATCACAGCAGATACTCAGCACACTCTATGGTCTCTATCACAGCAGATACTCAGCATCACTCTATGGTCTCTATCACAGCAGATACTCAGCATCACTCTATGGTCTCTATCACAGCAGATACTCAGCATCACTCTATGTCTCTAGAACAGCAGGATATTCAGCACAATCTATGGTCTCTATCACAGCAGATACTCTGCATCACTCTACACACTGTGGCCTACCTTTCGCTGACCTCCTTCACTTTCAGGATGTTGGAGAAAAGGATTTTCTTCTCACGGATGATCAGTGTTTCTCCTGCAGATCCCGACATCCCAGAAAATGTTCCGTCAGCACATTCAGCGAGCGGAGATACGAGGCTTCCGAAGTCAGGACCTCAAACATGCTCTGAGGACACCAAGAAAGGCCAACGTTTACTAAGTCATATCATGGGGATAACCTGTCCAATTATTACTAATCCATATCATGAGGGGGGGGGGGTCTACTACCTCACATTACAGGGGGCACTGAGATGGCCAGCTCTTACTACCCACATCATAGAGGGCACAGCATGGCTGACTCTTCCTCCATTATACAGTAATACCATTGGCTGACCCATGGGCTCACCTCCTGCATCTTCTTCTCCTCGTTGGTCAAGGACTCCAGCACACCACTCTCGGTCACTGAGGGTAATTCTGCCACAGGGTGTTATGGGGTACAGTGACCTCCGCCTTGTTTCCGGGGACCCCCCATAGTACAGGGGGCTCTCCTGAGATGAGTCGTAGCTGGTGAAGCTGCTGTTGCGTGAAACGGTCTGACGTCGGATCTCCTTATTGATGACTGACTGGCGGTAGGTCTGGTACAGCGGCTCTGAGAGTGAAATATGAGCAATCAATGTGATGTATACTCCACAGCGCCACCCAACATTACAGTTACTTAACTCTCCTCTCCTGAAATACTCTGCACTGCTTGTGGAATCTGCTCCTTTCTCTATAACCCTCCTCTCCTGAAATACTCTGCACTGCTGGAGGACTCTGTTCCTTCCTCTATAACTCTCTTCTCTTGAAATACTGCTGGGAGGACTCTGCTCCTTCCTCTATAACTCTCCTCTCCTTGAAATACTCTGCTCTGCTGGATGATTCTGCTCCTTCCTCAATAAGTCTCCTGAAATACTCTGCACCGCTGGAGGACTCTGCACCTTCCTCTATAACTCTCCTCTCTTGAAATACTGCTGGAGGACTCTGCTCCTTCCGCTATAACACTCTCTCTTGAAATACTGCTGGAGGACTCTGTTCCTTCCTCTATAACTCTCCTCTCCTGAAATACTGCTGGAGGACTCTACTTCCTCTATAACCCTCCTCTCCTGAAATACTCTGCACTGCTGGGGGACTCTGCTCCTTCCTCTATCCACCTCTCTTTCTCTTGAAATACTCTTCTGAAGAACTCTACCCATTACATACCATCTCTCAGGTGGGATTCCCAGTCTATGCACTTTGGGCTTTTCACTGACGTAGATCTAAAAAAATAATTTAAAAAAATTAAGTAAAAATTATGCTATATAAAAAACACAATAAAAACAAACAAAAAAAAAAAAAACACGAATTTCTGTATCAATTTAGGCCAATATATATTCTGCTACATATTTTTGGTAAAAAAAAAAAAAAAACAATAAATGTATATTGATTGGTTTGCACAAAAGTTATAGCATCTACAAATTATGGTATATATACTGGGATTAATTTTTTTTTTGTATAGTACTATAAAAGTATACTATAGTACTATTACTAGTTTTATAACTAGTAATGGCGGCGATCAGTGACTTTTAGCGGGATGCTGATATTGCGGTGGACAATCAGACACTGACACTTTGTGGGAACCAATGTTGCTAATACAGTGATTAGTGCTAAAAATATGCACTGTCACTGTACTAATGACACTAGCTGGGAAGGGGTTAAACATCGGGGGCACTCAAGGAGGTAAATGTGAGCCTAGAGAGTGCTTGGTTACTGTAGGGGAGGTGCTTGTACTACTGGAAGACATGGATCTGTGTTTCTGCTTCACAGAAACACAGGGATCCAGGACTCTGTACTCCCAGAATGACAGTCTGCCTAACAATCGCGGGTCCTGGAGGACATCAGGACCCTTTGATCAGGCTCCAATCACATCAGTAACAAGCCGGCGGCGGCGTGCACTTGCGCCCAAATCCAAGAGTGCAGAAATACACACGCATATATATACACACACACACACACACACACACACACACACACACACACACACACACACACATATATATATATATATATATATATATATATATACACACACACACACACACACACACACACGTGATTCTGCACAGAGCGACCACCCTATAGCAGTAGATCTGCTATGAGGCAGTCACTAAGCGGTTAAAAAAAATCTAATTTCATAAATTTAGGCAATATGTACAGTATCTCACAACAAAAGTGAGTACACCCCTAAGTAAAAAAAAAATGTTCATATTGGGCCCAATTAGCCATTTTCCCTCCCCGGTGTCATGTGACTTGTTAGCGTTACAAGGTCTCAGGTGTGAATGGGGAGCAGGTGTGTTAAATTTGGTGTTATCGCTCTCACTCTCTCATACTGGTCACTGGATGTTCAACATGGCACCTCATGGCAATGAACTCTCTGGGGATCTGAAAAAAAGAATTGTTGCTCTACATAAAGATGGTCTAGTCTATAAGAAGATTGCCAAGACCTGAAACTGAGCTGCAGCACGGTGGAAAAGACCATACGGCGGTTTAACAGGACAGGTTCCACTTAGAACAGGCCTCGCCATAGTTGACCAAGGAAGTTGAGTGCTCACATGCTCAGCCTCATATCCAGAGGTTGTCTTTGGGAAATAGATGTATGAGTGCTGCCAGCATTGCTGCAGAGGTTGAAGGGGTGAGGGGGTCAGCCTGTCAGTGCTCAGACCATACGCCACACACTGCATCAAATTGTTCTGCATGGCTGTTGTCTCAGAAGGAAGCCTCTTCTAAAGATGAAGCACAAGAAAGTCTGCAAACCGTTTACTGAAGACAAGCAGACTAAGGACATGGATTACTGGAACCATGTCCTGTGGTCTGATGAGACCAAGATAAACTTATTTGGTTCAGATGGTGTCAGGCGTGTGTGGCGGCAACCAGGTGAGGAGTACAAAGACAAGCGTGTCTTGTCTACAGTCAAGCATGGTGGTGGGAGTGTCATGGTCTGGGGCTGCATGAGCACTGCTAGCACTGGGGAGCTACAGATCATTGAGGGAACCATGAATGCCAACATGTACTGTGACATACTGGAAGCAGAGCATGATCCCCTCCCTTCAGAGACTGGACCGCAGGGCAGTATTCCAACATGATAACCACCCCAAACACACCTCCAACACCACCACTGCCTTGCTAAAGAAGCTGAGGGTGAAGGTGATGGACTGGCCAAGCATGTCTCCGGACCTATTGATCATCTGTGGGACATCCTCAAATGGAAGGTGGAGGAGTGCAAGGTCTCTAACATCCACCAGCTCTGTGATGTCATCATGGAGGAGGGGAAGAGGACTCCGGTGGCAACCTGTGAAGCTCTGGTGACCTCCATGCCCAAGAGGGTTAAGGCAGTGCTGGAAAATAATGGTGGCCACAAAAAATATGACACTTTGGGCCCAATTTGGACATTTTCACTTACTATGTTTAGATATCAAACTGACACTTTATGGGAACCCGTGACCAATACCATGATCAGTGCTAAAATATACACACTCACTGTACTAATGACAGTGGCTGGGAAGGAGTTGAACATCAAGGCGATCAAAGGGTTAAATGTGTGCCTAGCCGGTGTTTATGTGTGCTTCTTTCACTAAGGGAAGCGATGGATTTTTTTGACCTCGCTTTGCATGGAAACAAAATACAGCCACATCCCTGCTGATAGGACGGCGCTCATGGTACCCGCAGATCGGCTTCTGGTGTGACTACTATAGACATGGGGTCGGGGTCATTCACGGGTGTGAAGATTGGCCAACACTGACTAATGGTGGGGAGGGGCTAGGGATGGATCATGATGATTCTTCGCCATACACTGACCTAAAGATGGAGGACTCTGAACCGGACGACTCTGCAGGAGAGAAGAAAGAGAAAACACTGTAACTAAAATGACCCCAAATACAAACATAGTCATTTTCACCCCAATACCCCATAAATCCTATCACTGATTTGGCTGGACCCAGGATTATAGTGTTGCATAATGAATAAAAAAAAATAAAAAAAAAAAAAAAAAGAAGAGGAGGATTCTTTTCATTAAGAGTGACAAAGTGGTCCTAATCTATTATAGTGGTCATGGCAAGAGGCCTGGATGACTTCTTTGCAAATGATGATGCCCACAAATATAATTACTAGAGGGCAGTATGTGAATATTCCAATCTCAATAATGAATGCACCATCGTCCTTACCATAAGGCAGAGTGGGCGACAGTTGCCTTGGGAAAGGTGGGAGGGGGGGGGGGGTGTTTTGTCTTCCTCTGGACCAAAACGTTTTGTCTTAGTTCAGTGGTCTCCAAACCGTGGCCCTTTGCCTACCTATATCTGGCCCTTGGGGCACTATTACTCCCAGTGACACCAACAAGGGGGCACAATTCCTCCCACTGACACCAGTAAATGAGGCATTATTGCTTCTCCTGACATCAATGATGGGGCACCATTTCTCCCACTGACAACAATAACGGGGCACCATTCCTTCCACTAATACCAATGATGGGGTGCCATTCCTCCCACTAACACCAATGATGGTGTGCCATTCCTCCCACTAACACCCATGATGGGGTGCCATTCCTCCCACTAATACCAATGATGGGGTGCCATTCCTCCCACTAACACCAATGATGGTGTGCCATTCCTCCCACTAACACCAATGATGGGGTGCCATTCCTCCACTAACACCAATGATGGAGCACTGTTCCTCCCACTGACACCAATTATGGGGCACTATTCTTCCGACTGATACCAATGAAGGGGTGCCATTCCTCCCACTGATACCAATGAAGGGGCACCATTCCTACCACTAATACCAATGATGGGGCGCCGTTCCTCCCATTGATACCAATGATGGGGCACTATTCCTCTGACTGATTACCAATGATGGGGCACTATTCCTCCCACTGGCACCAAGATGGGGCACTATTCCTTCCCCTGATACCAACAATGGGGCACTACTCTTCCCACTGACACCAATGATGGGGCACTATTCCTTCCACTGACACCAAGATGGGGCACTATTCCTTCCCCTGATATCAACAATGGGGCACTATTCTTCCCACTGGCACCAGTGACTGGGCACTATTCTTCCCAGTTATGCCAATGATGGGGCACCATTCCTCCCACTGACACCAATGATGGGGAACAATTCCTCCCACTGACACCAAATGATGGGACACTATTCCTCTCACTGACACCAATAATGGAGCACTATTCCTTCCCCTGATACCAACAATGGAGCACTATTCCTTCCCCTGATACCAACAATGAGGCACTATTCCTCCCATGGATGCAAATGATGGGGCTCCATTCCTCAAATTGACACCAATAATGGGGCACTATTTCTCCCACAAATACCAATGATGAGGCATTGTTTACTGCTATTGGCGTCAGAGCATTTTCCACTCATAATGACGGACCAGCCCCCCCAAAGTCTGAAAACCAGTAAACTGGCCCTTTGTTTAGAAAGTTTAGAGACCCCTGGTCTAGTTAACTGTGTTGATTACTTAACGTTGGCGTCCTTCTGATGAGGAATGGCGATCTCTACCCCTCTCCACCGGAAGGCTGCATACAGATGCCTTCTTATCTCTCTCTGTCAGGTCCTCCGAGTTCCCCGTCGAATACCTCTTCAGAGATCCCTTTCTCAAAAACGGGGGAGGAGCCAGTGGAGGTGGAGGGGCTGCCCCCCGGGGAGGCTTGCTGGGCACTTTAGGGGGAACAATTGTCAGGGGCTCGGGTGGTTCACACATGGACTGAACAGGTGGCACCTTGCTCCGGCGGGCTGGTTTACGGATCTTGAGCCGAGGTTCCACAGCCTGGTCTTCCCCCGCTGGGATCTCCAACCTCGTAAGCTCCGGAGCGGATTGTGAAGCATCTGTGGCAGACAAACTCGTCAAACTTTCTGTAGAGTCGCCAGAGTTGAATTCATATCTTTGTCCGTGATGGGCACCACCTGATCAGAGAATGAGATACTTTTTAACTTTGAATTTTTTACGATGGGTGCATAGCCATTGGTGGGTTCAAGGGAAGGTCCATTACATAAATTACTCGGGGGAGGGTTTACGGTATGAGTGACAGAAGAGTCTATATCACTACTGAATTTTGCTTTCCAGAAAGATGCCACTCCATGTTTAGGACCTCTGGAGCATTGTCCAACCTGGGAATTTCACCCTGAATGTTATCCACCTCCTCGCACGTAGGGATGGGCAAGTCACTATTAAAGTTACAGTCTACCGTGGATTTATAAGAGGTGAGTACAATCCCACTACTGACTTTCTCATCCCCAACCCCATCAGCTGAGTTCTGCTGGGAACGCTCTGCGTATCTCAAGGAACGGCGTCTGACGGGGTAGCTTGTCCCAGCTGTCATTTTGTCCTTCAGAAGCTTCGGGCCCCACTTTTCTCCATCATCATCATCATCATCATTTAGTGATGATATCCTCTGCAACTCGGTGCCCTCATCAGAAGAGTCCAAGACTTCACTGGCGTTGAGTCCACGGGGCACAGAGGATTCTGGAACCCAAACCAACACGAAACCGGGTCTCTGTTGGTGGCAACCACAGCAGCATCTACTGGGGCAGGCCAGTCGAGGTAGGCATAATGCCATTTTGGCTGATCGCTCATCTGGGTCTTGGAAAAGCTTTGGAGGCAGTGCTGTTGATGGAAAGAGAAGAAAAAGAGGATATTAAAAAAAACATTGGTCCCATAAAAACCCCTAGAATAAGTAGAGAAATATTACAGTAATTAGATAAAAAAAAAAACGGAGGATTAGCATTACCTGATTAAAATAATAGATTGGCATCATAATGCGGATAATAAACAATGGGTCAACCTTGAGGAAGATATTGTAGGGATAAGGAAACCTGTCCACTATGGTAGGACCTATGACCCCATTATTCTCCAATCCAGAATTTATGCCAGCATTAAAAGCCACAAAATATTTAAAATAGAATATATTGGAGCATGAACGGGTAGCACAGATTTTAGTGGATAGAAAAATGCCAATACTTCAAGATTTGGGACCTGAATATAAAAATAAATGGCTACAATATCTTACGGACATTTATTGAACCGTTTTAGATGGTAATAAATAGACAAAACAACTAAATTGGAACAAATAGTTATGGACAAAGATAAACCGATAAAAAAAAAAAAAAAAAAAAAAAACATTGGTCAAGAATATAAAAAACAGAAGCATTTCTGGAGAGAAGATACTAAAAAAAAAAAAATCCATACAAACTATCTAAAATTTCTACAACTGGTTACATCCAAGGTGGCACTTGACTGATTTCCAGGTTCTTTATGGTGGCACTTGACTGATTTCAGGTTCTTTATGGTGGCGCTTGACTGATTTCCAGCTTCTCTATGGTGGCACTTGACTAATTTCCAGGTTCTCTATGGAGGCACTTGACTGATTTCCAGGTTCTCTATGGTGGCACTTGACTGATTTCCAGCTTCTCTATGGTGGCACTTGACTGATTTCCAGGTTCTTTATGGTGGCGCTTGACTGATTTCCAGGTTCTTTATGGTGGCACTTGACTGATTTCCAGGTTCTTTATGGTGGCGCTTGACTGATTTCCAGGTTCTTTATGGTGGCGCTTGACTGATTTCCAGCTTCTCTATGGTGGCACTTGACTGATTTCCAGGTTCTCTATGGAGGCACTTGACTGATTTCCAGGTTCTCTATGGTGGCACTTGACTGATTTCCAGCTTCTCTATGGTGGCACTTGACTAATTTCCAGGTTCTCTATGGAGGCACTTGACTGATTTCCAGCTTCTCTATGGTGGCACTTGACTGATTTCCAGGTTTTTTTATGGTGGCACTTGACTGATTTCCAGGTTCTTTATGGTGGCACTTGACTGATTTCCAGGTTCTTTATGGTGGCGCTTGACTGATTTCCAGGTTCTCTATGGTGGCACTTGACTGATTTCCAGGTTCTCTATGGTGGCACTTGACTGATTTCCAGGTTCTCCTGGAAGCCAGAATCCACCAAGTTGCCAAAGACTGCTCTACAGAAAATATAGTAGTTTCCACACACTTGTAAGTTTGTCTCTCAAAACAACTGCAAACAAGCAGTTGTCAGAAGTGATCTGCTCCTTCATTTTTTTGCAATTGTCTTAGTTGCCCAACTATGCCTAAACAGAGTCTAGGCATATAGGAAAGCTTGGCAACTTGTAAACACTCCTTCAGATAATCCTGGCCAACAGATGTTGGGCAAAGATGTCCACTAAACAGGTAAAGAAATCTCACCAAACCATTTCCCCAATAACATGTCATCATTTCAGGCTATGATGTCATCATTTGTCATCAGGCTAGAGCTGAATGGGCCACTTTAATCTCATGCTACTAAAAAAATGTTGTTGGGCGCACGGGGCCGTTTCTTGTTACCTCAATCATTCAATCATTCTGCTATAAAACTGCAAGTAGATACAGCTAATCACAAAATGTTGGAGCGCTGTGTGATCATTAGGAGGGGAAACTGTTGGGAGGTCAGATCCTACTAATGCACGTACACTCCCCCAGAACTACATCTCCCAAGAGCCCTTTCCCATCACATATAGTGCGGGCCAGGGTCTTGGGAGTCAAGGCAGCAACATTATTTTGCTGCAGTTCTGTAGTCCAGCAGGTAGGGCCAAAACCCAACCTTAGGAGGCTCACTGGATTTCTGGTACATCAACTTTAGGCAGAAAAACCTTTCGGTTGGTGGAAAACGAAGACTTTCCTCCCGTATCAACAGCGTTAGATGACTTCATGCCGGAGGGAATTGGAAGCCGTTTGACAACCGATAATTGGCTCATTATTAAAAAATTCCCGCAGTGAGACAATGAGACCTATTGAAGTGCGTCAGAGAAAGTGAAGTTCAGCTTTTTGTTCTGAATGGTAAAATGAATGTAGACAATGGAAGGTCCTGTTCTGGGAATTAGTAAGAAGATTTAAAGTGAAACAAGCGAGCATTAAGGATTATTAACTATAATGAGGAGCCTAAAAGCTCTACAAATACTATAGGGAAAGCAATTAGAGACTATTCATATCCCGGGGGCTGGAAATCCACGTGGAGCTCTCTATAAAAAAAAAAAAGGCTGACCGCACTCTCATCTGCTCTGTGCCAATGACTAATGACCCATCGATCGATGAGCCC